>NC_056741.1:1083525260-1083590260 GCF_019279795.1 Protopterus annectens
TGCTAATCTCACAAATCCAGTAGGAATGTAGGCTCAAACAGCCCCCACAAATACAGAATAATGCAGGTTGTGTAACATAGCCTTTTTACTACCTACATTAGTGTCTAAGCAAGTGTCTTGGCTTACAGAATGAAGGAGCTGTTTCCTGCGGTACAGAGGTACAAGGTTTGATTCTCTCAGCCTTCATTCCCTGACTGTATGACTCTGAGCAAGTAATTTAACCAGTAACTGCTCCTGGGCTTAGTTGAAAAAGATCTAGGGTGATTATTGTTCTACCCTCTAAAACAAACAGAAATAAGCTGAGCACACGATAACTGCTAACTCCTTTCAGGGAATATAGCTGAGATGAATTCTGGCTGAAAAATGAAATATGTGAAGATGGGTTATCCATAACCGAAAGATTTATTGTTAATGTCACCGTCCTCAAGGGTTTATTTTTAAGATACATAGCATGTACTTTCTTCTTATTTCGAGGACATGCAACTGCTAGAGTGGCCAGCTTTCAGGGCTGTGACTTACTTGAATGTCAACACTTTTGGGAATGGATTAACTACTAAACGACATTACAAAGACTATAGGCTTTAGGAAGGAACAGGATTCTATATGTAGGGGTATTTTTTAACGTACATTAAAACTATACTTCCGGTTTAAGTATGACTGTTTATTTAAAGAACTTGTTAGTGAATGCTGGACTTTTAAGCAATGCATTATTTTTAGTGTAGTGACAACTCCTGGTGGTTGTCTATAAGCTGCAGAAATTTTGAAGTTTCTGACACCATCAAAATCTCGAAAAGAGCTGTTGAAAATGTGTTTCACTTTGCTGGAGGAAATGCATCTGACTAGGTGGACTGAGAGTCTATTCATGATGCATAGATTAAAATGTACCTCTGAAGAACAGACTCAATAATCACAAAATAGTCCCAAAGTAAAGGGGCAGCCTTGGTGGTGCAGCAGTTAGCATTGTTGCTTCACAGCAAGAGATTCTCTGGCTCGATTCTTGGTTGGGGTGCCTTCTGTGTGGAGTCTGCATGTCCTTCCTGCAGTTGCATGGGTTTCCTTCCACACTCCAAAGACATATAACAGGTGGATTGGACACTCTAAATTGGCCCTAGGAGCAAGTGTATGAGTGAGTGGTATAGATGAACTACCACAGCAGGGTTAGCCACCTGGCAGTGCAAACCTCATTATGGTACCAGTTCTTTAAAATTGGTATAAAGATGTTTCTTTCAACACATCCCGCACCGACACATATTTGACAAAACAGTAAGATGTTCAGAAATGTAAAATGCCAGTCCAAAAAAATCAAACAGCATATTATGAAAAAATCAAAACAAAACATATTTTATGCAGGAGGGCAAGTTCCCCTCCCCTCCATCTCCACGCACCATGCTACTTATATATACCATTGTCTCTGCAGATATTAGAACTCCTGAGTCTCCTATTGTCTCTCTTACAGTTCTCCAATAGAATGTGCAAATGGGTGAGAAAAAGAGGAGAGCTTCATAAATGTTTTTGAGAGCTATACATCCAGTGATTTCTGGGGAATTCAGTGGTTAGACTGGGAATCAGTAGTGTTCATGACATAGCAGGAGAAGGTAACAAACTTCATTAGTTGATCATGTTTGTGAATCTATTTACTTTTCCCTGGTAGGAGGTGCAGTTCACTAGATTGTGACATTGGGGTAAAGTTGATTTTAAATTAGTGTATTCTGCCTACCAGTATGACATCATACAGTAGGAGGTACTGGAAGGAGAAGGTGTTTTGCAGTGCTACACCAGTTCTTTCGGAATCTGGAGTTATATAAAAGTCACTGCTTTTCAGAAACACTTCAACTTTATTAATACAGTGTTCATGACATATTTCCTACAGATGGTCAAGGGTTAAAGGGATGAGGTTGTAACTCTGTTGTCACAAGTGAAAGAGTTGCAACTCATTGAGTGTTTTTCCTCACATAAAATAATTGCCAGTATTGTTTCTAATGCAGCATAGACAGTCATTTGCTATTTTTGAAGATTTATGCTTCTCTGTAGTTGTATGACCCTGGATTTGGTATGTATAATTTCAGGGTAAGTATTGCTATCACACATCAGTAGTCATCTTAGATTTTCTTTTGTCAT
The DNA here is from genome assembly GCF_019279795.1 of Protopterus annectens. Classification (NCBI taxonomy): domain Eukaryota; kingdom Metazoa; phylum Chordata; order Ceratodontiformes; family Protopteridae; genus Protopterus; species Protopterus annectens. The sequence continues at coordinate 1,083,527,379 of NC_056741.1, forward strand.
GTTGAAATTTCAACCAGTTGTGTCCATCTATATGGAGCTTCAACCAGTAATTAACTGGAAAAACCTAGAAGAAGCCTTCAAAAGTATAGTAGCTAAACCAAGAAGACATCTCTCTAATTTATTCCTTTTATGGACGTGTGTTTTGCTGCAACAAAGAATTTCCCAATTATTCTCTGGACACAATTTTATTTATTTAGCCCCTTGAAATGCTTTGACCCATTTATCCTGATAAGTGATACACTTGTGGTCCTAGCAAAGTTCACTCTGGCTAAAACTAACACTTCCTTTAAACTGAATTTAGTTCTCATGCACTTACAGGGCTTGATGCACTGAAGATAACAAAACAAAGGTTTATGTTTCCTGTGGCAGATCCAAGCATCCATATAGCTTTCTTTTCAAATTGCTGTTGTCTTCTGGAAGGGTTACCATAATCCTCATGTAGAATGTTGATTGGCAATTCAATCAGGAGGTGTTGTCCTTAATACCAGAATTTTACGCTCTTTCTTCGGATCAGCAGAGGCAGATATGTGCTTATAATCATTGCTTCCTGACCACAGACAAGGCTAGATAGTTTCCAAATAAAGAAAATAAAGGCTTTCTCTTTTTCTTATTGTTCAAGCATCAACTTGGACTAGTTTCCTTAACTGCCAGCATCTTAAACTTTCTTAGATGTAGAGTCATTGTAAAAAGCTGGTTACAGAGCACTGATTAGTTTTCCCTATACCATCTTTTGCTCACTTTTCATCAAGATTCCTGAGGTCGACAGTTATGCTCGCTCTATAACTACATTATACTGTAGGGTATCACATGCAACTGCCTATACTAATGCAATATTGGAATTCATTTTGTTTTCATTCCTGGCTACTTCAGTGAATATCTGTTCTACACTTGTGCTCTATTAGCAACTGCAGATAGTGCATATGCATAAGGTACCACCTCCATTATGGCTCTGTATAACCTAATCCTTACCAAATTCTGTTTTACCTTCACTCATCCTAATTCTATATCACCTCTTCTTCATCCAGTATGCTGTGCAGTTTTTGAATTGTACAAAAGAGAAATTGGGACCTGCATGCTCTCATATGTATCATATATAGACCTGTTTGAGTTTACTGATTTATTTTCATTTGTTAACTGGGGTAAGCCTGCTAAGTCAAAACCCATTTTCATGGCAGACATAGGGAGAAGAGCATGAATATTAAGGTAAGTAAGGCGGACAAGTTGCAGGACCACTTGCTTTTGCAGACTTACATCAAAGTATTTGACAGTATGGTACAAGTTGCCTGCAAGGCATAGATGTAAAACTGGTTGTTTTTGGTTTTTCTATCCAGGTTGAGACTGAAATTGCTCATGTGTGGTCAGCGTTCTACACAAGTTAACAATTTCAAATAACTAATTAAGTAAGTAAGTAAATATAACTGCAAGCTACAGGGACAATTGGCTCTTTATATAACCTTAAATGAGTGAAGAAGGGCATAATTTTCATGTTGTTTTGACCTCACAGTTGAACATATAATGTACAGGTGAACAGGAGGGTACGTCCCTTACAGCGGGTATTTGACCCCCCCCCCACATATGTAAATTTAAATTCCACATCAATTTTTTTTTTAATTCATGTGATATTCAGACTTGTGAAATTAATGAACATAACATGAAATTAGTGCTTTAGGTCTATAGTTGTTATTGTCTAACTGTAAAATACCTTTCATAGGTTCATAGGTTCATACTAGGCTATCTGCCCTAGGGCATTTATAAGCCTAGCCAGAGTGTGTGTGGCTTTCGCCACCCCTTGGAATGAGAATACTATGCCCATTTAGGGTTTAGTTTACTGTGCCTCTGTCTAGTAGTGACACAGAGATGACCCCCGGGGTAAACCTACGATCTCCCATCCACTCGTCAAGATTTCTCTTGAAGAGAGTCAGTGAGGGGCTCTGCCTAACATGGACTGGGATTCTGTTCCAGAGTGTAGGGAGCCTCTGGGTTATGAATCTGTCCCTCCAGCATGTCCTATTTATTTCTGTGTTGAGGTTCAAATCTCTTGCTTTCATGGCTCTGGTGGATTTGGATTTTCTGAGGTGGAGCATGTCCATTAATTCCGGATTGGACATGGCCTTGTACGTCAGGCATAGATCGCCTCTGAGTAGGCGGTATGTGACTGAATAGAACTGGAGTTTCTTCAGCCGGGCAGCATATGACATATGTTTGAGACCTTTGATCCTCTTGGTGAGGTACTTTTGGGGTCTTTCTAACTGCTGCAGGTGTTGGGTAAGGTACATCCCAAATGGGGCATTGTACTCAATTATGGGCCTGATAAGGGAAGAGTATAGGGGCACAATGACCTCTCTTGGTCTAGATGTGAATCCTTTCATGATAAGGTGGGTAATATAGAAGGTCTTCCTAACCACCTTGGCAATGTGAGTGTCAAATGAGAGGTTACTGTCAACTTGGGTCCCTAGGTCCCTGATTACTTCTTCCATACTTAATGGATTACCACCTATGTGGTAATTTGTGGGTACTTTGTTTTTCCCAAAGGGTATGACTATACATTTTTTGGTGTTCAGTTTAAGGCCATGGCTCTGGCACCAGTTATCCGTTTCTATGAGGCCTTTCTGAAGGATGCTTGTGTCTGCTGGAGTATCAATTATGGCGCTCAGTTTGCAGTCATCTGCGAACTTTGTCAGCCACAATCCTCCTATGTTTGCTTGCACCTCGGAAAAATAAATGCCGAATAAGAGGGGTCCCAAGACCGAGCCCTGTGGGACACCGCTTGTGACTGGCTTAGAGTCTGACATGGCTCCAGCAATTCTGACCTTGTTGGTTCTGTCCTTGAGCCAGTTTGCAACCCATCTTATGACATATGGGTTTACATTTAAGCTGGTGAGCTTGTCTATGATGCCTGAATGGGGTATTGTGTCGAAGGCTTTTGCAAGATCAAGGTAGGCTGTGTGAACTGCCTTACCCTCATCAATGGCCTTAGTGACTGTTTCAAAAAAGTTGACCAGGTTCAAACGGAAGGATCTGCCCTTGACAAAGCCGAATTGGGTAGGATCCAGTGTCTGTAGGTCCCCAATGTCTTTGTTTATGAGTTCCATAATGATCCTTTCCATAGCTTTGCAGACCAGGCTCGTCAAGCTTATGGGGCAGTAATTTCCAGGGTCCATAGAAGCACCTCCTTTGTGGAGTGGGAACACTGTTGCTGTATGCCATTCTTTGGGTACGTATCCTGTAGTAAGGCTAAGATTAAATAGCAGCCTTATGTGTGGGTTTAGTTCCTCTTGGAGTTCATGTAGCACGCAACCTGGGACACCGTCTGGTCCCATTGATGCTGTGTTTTTAGCTTTGGAGAGGGCGGCTCTCACCTGGGCATCTGAGATGTCAGGGAGGCTACACTCTGCTGGGATAGATATTTCTCCTTTTGGGGGGGGGATTTGCACTGAACCTGTCTACCAGTATGTTGGCAATGTCTGTGGGTTCAGTGTATTTTTTGTCATTTTGGACTAACTCTGAGCATATCTGGGAGTTTCCACCCAGGTTTCTAACATAACTAAAGAAGGCCTTGTGATTGTCTTTAGTGTATTTTGCGATTTTTTTCTCAAAGTTGGCCTTGGATGATTTTATGAGTGATCGTAGTTTTTTGCTAGTACTGATCAGAGATGCCTTCCCTTTTGGGGATTTTGCTCTGTCATCTAGTAGCTTCCTCCTCCTGTTGTAAAGCTTGTTAATGGCTGGGGTCCACCAGACAGGACGCCTGACTTTGGGGGAATGGGTCTTGGTTTTATTTGGGATTGCATGACCCATGCATTCTTGAAGGTATCCGTAGAAAGCGTTTATAAAGGATTCAGCAGTGTGGACTGTGGTTTCCACTGGCCCAGGGGCCTTGAAGGATACCACTTCAGTCTTAAGAAGTGTGAAGTCAGCTTTTGAGAAATTCTTCACTGTGGTCTTTGGTGCTGGGGGTGGGGGCGGGATGTGGATTTCCAGTGAGATTAATTTATGGCCTGATCTCACCAATGAGGGGTATACTTCCGGTGTGGAGCATTGTGTATCCATGTTTGTGATGATCAGGTCTAGTATATTATCTCCTCTTGTGGGAGTGGTGACTAGTTGTTCCATCACATTTGAGTTTATGAATTCTAGGAACCTTTGGGCTAGGGTGTTGGGGCTTGAGTAATGCTCCCAGTCTATGTTTGGGTAGTTGAAGTCTCCCAATATGATGGTATTTGGAGAAACATTCATAGTCTCCAGTGTCTTCAGGAAGGCTGAGTGGGGTTCCTGAGTTTGGGAGGGTGGTCTGTAGCATGTTACAAACTGTAGGTCAGTTTTGCCTATGGTTAGTTGCACATGGATGGTCTCCGATGCTTCGTGCATTGCCAGTAACCTGGAGGTGTGGGTATCTTTGATGAATATGGATACCCCCCCTCCTTTTGTGGTTCGGTCCAAGTTTTGAGGCCGAAAAGCATGATATGAGGTATAACCTGGTAGTGCTGGGGTGCTCTCAGGAGCGTTGAACCAGGTTTCAGTCACTGCACAGACATCGATGTTCTCCATACTGAAGAGGGCTTCGAGAGCATGCATCTTGAGGTTTAGACTTCTGGTGTTGAGCAGAATTACCCTTAGTTTTTTTCCACTTGTGTTTTCTAGGGAGGTGGGTTTGTCTTTTGAGCATTGCCTAAAAAAGGCACTATGAGGGTGGCAAGAGCCTTGGCCAATATCCGGAAGCCCAGGGGTGACAGGTGCAAGCTGTCCCTTGCGGAGCAGCGTGGCTTATCAAGCATGTCATCCCAAGCAGACAGACATTGGATCCCCTTAGAATGACACCAGTAATTGAGTCAATTGTTAAAGCTGATCATTTTGTCTTTGTACTGTGGCATCATTCTTGGTGAGGGTAAGATGCTGCTCAGAGTCAGGGTCATACCAGCCTGGGCTACATAATCAGAGAGCTCCTCTATGTCTCTTTTCATGTAGTCCAGGGAGGTATGTCTCAGGTCATTCACACCGGCATGGACAATGACTGAGTCATATTTGTACTTGCTTTGGTGTGACCTGAGTGCTTGTGTTATGTGGTGGATTCTAGCGCCCGACAGGCAGCTTACTGTTACCTTTTCCTTGTTTAGCCTGGTGAGCAGGACGTCAGTGTGTCTGACTATGGAGTCACCTATTACAAGTGTATCAGGCATGTTTTTTGGCCTTAAGGGCTGTGACTGTTTGGCACACTGACTTTGTGAACTATGTGTTGCATGTGCTATGTTTTGAGGTAGTGGTTGCTTGGATGTCTGCTTTGGAGGCCTCTGTTGTTTTGGTAGATTTTTAATTGGAGCCTCCGAGTATGTTTTTGTGTGTTTATGTGTTTGGTTTGTAGTTGTGATAGGTCTATGTGAGACTGGGTTTGTGGTGTGTGTGTGGTTACCTTCTCCTCCTGACTGGTTTTGCCAGTACTGAGTCGAGGGAGCTCAGCCTCCAGTTTGGCTATATAGTTGCATCTCTCACATATATTTGTATTTGTTGGGAGGAGGAGAGGGTTGTCTGTGTACATGAGGCAGTTGTAACATTGCCTCAAGATTCCCAGATTCACCAGCTGAACTGGAGAGGACACCAATAATTGACCCTTCGACATGCTAGAATAGTGTAAGGGATTGCTGTGTAACTGAGTCAGAAAGGACCTATAGGGAAATGGGTACTCAAGGGGATTGTAGGTGGATGCAGTGCTTTCTTTTTGTTTAAGAGTGCTTTACCTGTGTAAAAATGCTTTAGGAGCAAGTGCTGGGCTTTTCCAATAGAGAATAGACTGTTTAGATTGAAAGTAGAGCAGTTCTAAGGGAAAAACTGAACAGCAGAATTAGCGGAGCCAGAAATAGTTTAAACTTGATTAACCGGCGCTGCCCGATGCTGCACTATGCGCAACTTCGCGCAAAATCGCGCAAGAGTGCACAAAAGCACGCTAAAATGGGCTTTATAGCAAGGGGTTAGAAAGAGCTAGGAAATGGCCCAAAATGGCCAATAAACTACAAGTTGCTGGGCTGGAACCACTCCTTTAGGGACAAATAGGCTGCTCAGTGCTCCCCACTCCCACTGGTGAACAAAGAAGCTTCCTCCTATCCAAATAAGGATATGGACAACACAGGAACTATGACACAGCCCAGAGATCAGCAAAATCTGAAGACTGGACTATTCTAGTTCAGTAAAGGCGGGAAAACAAGGATATTGTTTTGTTTTTTTTTTGTTTTTTTCACAAACAGATAAAAAATAGATACAGTAACAAACAGTAAATGCTTTAAATCAGCTAGCACACTTGAGTGTGTAGCCTACCAGTTAATTTAAGCAAAAAGCAAACTTTTAAAGTGCAAAACAGTTTAGAAACAAACAGAAATACAGTGAATCACTTGCAGAGCTAGTTTAGTAATAAAAATTTGCTTTTGGGCAAAATACAGCAGTCGAAAATAGAAAGCCAGAAAAAATACTTATAAATCAATGGAAAGTCACTCTTCCACTCTCTGCTGCTTGTAGAACTCTGCAGGACACCACGAGGAGCTGTGCTGAGTCATATACACGCGCAAAAGCGCGCTAAAGCGAGCTTTATAGCAGGGGGTTAGAAAGAGTTAGAAAATGGCCCAGAAACAGCCAATAAACTACAAGTTGCTGGGCTGGAACCACTCCTTTAGGGAAAAATAGGCTGCTCAGTGCTCCCCACTCCCACTGGTGAACAAAGAAGCTTCCTCCTATCCAAATAAGGATATGGACAACACAGGAACTATGACAGCCCAGAGATCAGCAAAATCTGAAGACTGGACTATTCTAGTTCAGTAAAGGCGGGAAAACAAGGATATATTTTAGTTTTTTTTGTTTTTTTCACAAACAGATAAAAAATAGATACAGTAACAAACAGTAAATGCTTTAAATTGGCTAGCACACTTGAGTGTGTAGCCTACCAGTTAATTTAAGCAAAAAACAAACTTTTAAAGTGCAAAACAGTTTAGAAACAAACAGAAATACAGTGAATCACTTGCAGAGCTAGTTTAGTAATAAAAATTCGCTTTTAGGCAAAATACAGCAGTCGAAAATAGAAAGCCAGAAAAAATACTTATAAATCAATGGAAAGTCACTCTTCCACTCTCTGCTGCTTGTAGAACTCTGCAGGACACCACGAGGAGCTGTGGTGAGTCATATACAAGCGCAAAAGCGCTCTAAAGTGGGCTTTATAGCAGGGGGTTAGAAAGAGCTAGGAAATGGCCCAAAACGGCCAATAAACTACAAGTTTATGTATGGAAAGTTTTGAGGCTCAGAACTAGACATGCTTTCTGCAAAGCCATGATCTACCCAAAGAGAAAGAAACATGAATCCTATGTTCTTGGACATGTGGGATCAGCTGTTTAGCCCATTGTACTATTTGTCAATGATGTTGCTACAGAGTAAAGAAATGTTGCATTTCTGTACCTATTAGTGGATATCAGTTTTTATTGATTTTACAACAGAGTTTGGATTTAATTCTGTAATAGTGGACTTTGTGATTAGTCATGTATGGGCTGTGAGATAAATAAGTTGTAGGACTCAATACTGATGCTCTGAGTTGATCTGAAATGCAACTGAAGCAGCATTTATGTAGAATCAAATTAACACAGACGCTGTCATCGTTGTGTTCATTGCTTTATGATATTATCTCTGGATACAAGAAGAAGATCCTTTGTTTATGATTCCCAGAATGTCTGATCACAGTAAGAGGTAGTAAAGTATGTTTTACTGCTGCATAAATTCCAGCTCCAAGCTTACAACACTGTTAAGCAGTGGAAGAAAACAGCTCTTTACTGTGCAGTTGCAGGAATGTATATAATCATTTGGGAGATGAAGTAGGGGATGTCAAATATGATGGTGGGGAGACCTTGGGCTACAGCTAAAGCCTTCTGAGGTTACCTACTGCCAAGTATTGTAGTAATACAGTTCTGCAACTGTGCATTCTGCCTGTGTCTTTGTGTCCTTGCTAACATGCACGTACTCACACACACACACACACACACACATGCATTGTGTCTAGGTAATATATACAAATGCACACATAATGTAATCAGTTGCCACATGGCATGCAGTGTTAGTTTAAGAAGTTGCATCTAGCTATTAAAATGAACACAGTACTAAGAAAACAAAACATTACTAGCACTTTCATGTGTGCACACTGCTGTTCTGAAAAGCTTGCTCAAAATGCACCTTTTGACTATTCTGTGCTTACTACTCATTTGAATTCATAAATCTACATCTGTTTTTTTCTGTTTCTGCTTTCTTTGGGTTTTCTGCTGGAAGAAGTGAAGTTTTATCTTTCTTTCCAATACACTATATCTCTCATTGAATGGTAACAGGTATTTTCTTCCTTATCTGTCATGCTCCTGAGTGTCTGTTTTAACAAGAACTCTGGAGTATTCCAGATTTTAGTTTCTAGTGACCAGTTTAAACATTCTACAATCTCCGCAGTCCAGTTTAGTTTGTTCTGTTTCTAAACAAATTATATGTTGGTGTGGAAGCCTTTAAATTGGAAATATCTTTTGCAAGAATATTGAGATGCTGGAATAATTAAAATCAAAATGCTTGCAAAGATGGTGAAAATAAGAAATGTTAAACTTTTGGAAAATGAGCTGCTGCAAGTACAAGGACGTCTGAGTAATTTTCTGACCACCAACTAGTGAAAAAACTATTAGCAAAGTAAATACCACTGAAGCACTGTGGCGTCATTAATAGCTTTTAGGAACTGTAAATGCTAAGAATTAAGGTGATTCAGGGAAAGCATGCTGGTTGACAATGACTAAGTGATCCTCATCTTCTATTACACTATATTTTCCCTGTTTCTTTGACGTATTTTGTTGTTATAGCCACTGCTATGTTATTAAAACAATGTTTTGTTATAAACCTTAGCTGATGTAGTGTGTGGCTACAGATGAGTGTATTTCACTCACTTGGAAGGCATGCTAGGCTCTAATATGGAAGGGGAGAAGTGCTGATGGTGCTGCAAGAAAGATGAAAGATGCAATGAGAAGGGAGTCAGCAGGGAAATTAGATTCTATACTTGGAGGCAGAGGAAGAAATATATCATGTAACTTCTTGGATTCAAGTAGATGTAAAAGGTCTTAATGAAAGTAGAGCTATGGTGAAAGGTCTAAAAGAACTCAAAAACTGGGAGTTAATATCTTCAGTTATCTCAAGACATACCTAGGAAAAGAAGGAAGATGGAATACTGAAGGCTGGACATAAGGACATCCAACTGACACAAGGAGAGATATAGAGGGACCTGACCTAATGACAATTCCTATGGAAAATCTCATTTAAGCTTTCTTTCACTGAAGGACCTTTCTCCGTAATAGCACTTATTGTCCAGGTTTCTTTCTCTACGCTAGAAACATTTGCTAAACATTCCAGATTTAAAACTGTATGTGACTCCTGTCTAGCAGAATTATCTGCTGGTAATTGTTTGCATACAGATGGGGCCATCCTCATGAGTCTAGCAGTTATTCACGTATACAAGACTGTCTTTGCATTCTGATGCCATGTAGTATGACTGTGACAGTATCAGTACCAAGTACTATCGATATGTCTGTTTTGCAATGTATTTGTTATAACTGTGATGTGTATTTGTTGTGCACTTGTCTTGGCTTTGTTTCCAAGGTATGGTTAAAAAGGGCCTTTGGATCATCACAGATATCAGATTAACAGATATGAAATTAACAAATAACAATTTGTTATTGGACAATAAAGGGAGGAGGGGATAGTATAAAGTAGCAAAAAAACAGTCCAAAGTTCTGAATGATTCATCACCTCTGTATTTACATAGAAGTCGGCAAGTACAAATGGTACTGAGAGGATATGTAACTAGATACAAAATTACCAGGAAAATATTTAGTAAATTCTGAAGATGACAGGGTTTGAGAAAGAGGAATTGAATGAGCTCTCTTTCCCCAGCAAAGAAAGAGCTCATGCTGGCAGGTCTAGAGTTTGTAATGGCATAATGATGGCAAAGGGTCTCTTGAAAAATGTGGATTTTAACAGGAGTTTTCCAGTTACAGTCACATGTTGGCAACTTTCAACTCAAGGAGTGGTAAAGTTGTGTGTGATACACATGATTCAGTAATAGGATCCCGGGAGTATTCAAGCTACATAGGATAATGAGGTGTTGTGGAGACCCATGTGAAGTTTAAGAACGAGTGTTGAACATGTCCCAATGAAGAAAAAAGATTTCTCTTGAACCTTTTAGAGTAATACTATTCCCATTCGAGTGAATGGCCCTTTTTGCATATACAGTATCCCACGTGGGCATTGGCAGTGCTGCTGTAGCGATTACATTGTGGAACTAGTATATGCCTACAGTACCCTTACAGTTGTACAGATGGAGCTGTCCTGCAGCCAGTAAGGTATCAGTTATATCTAAATGAGGATTTTTCATGTGAACAGTAGTGGATTTTATAAGTTGTCCCCTTTATGTGCAGAGGAAAATTCGGATCTTTTTTTTTTCCAAAATTGTACTGAATTCTAGTCGCACAGTCTCACAACATGCCGCCACTGTGGTTTCAGCCATATTGCATGCATAACAGGAAAAACACAGTCATGCATTCAGTATTATGGCTGGTATGCATGTAGCCCTGTGTTGATATCTGATTTTGGGGATCCTAAGTGGCTAAGCAACAGGTTTGGTACTGTTCAGTTTATGCCACGAAGAGGTAATGAGATTTGTTAATCTAATGTGTTTCTTAATCACATTACCTCATTTTGGCATAGTGTAAACGTAATATATTTTTATCACTGGAGTAGAGTTAGAATCTCTTGAACCTACTCTCTCTACCCAGTATGACATCATGCTGGGAGCGACCAAATTAGATTTTGTAAAGGTTCAGGATAACACCATAGACTGGATGAGGCTCTGTGCAATGTATCCACATTCCTTGTAGAAGTCTGCCCTTCATCTTCTTAATGTAAGTGCAAAGAAGAACAGTAACCGGTACAAAAGTTACCGTAATCAATATATGGACCTCATTGCCTTCTTCCAGCAACCATCTGTACACTTGCGCACTTGAAGCAGTCACATATTCTGACCAGCAGAAGACAGAACCTGCTTAATTAGCAACACTTCCATTATGACTACAAAATGAAGAGTGAACCATAGTTGTATTGTATCTATTTATTTCATTTTTATATCAGGGTAGAACACTCATCAAATTTGCCTACTTTAAAGTTGTAACAAAATTGTACAGTCTGGTGACATAACATAGCACAGACCTAAAAACTATATATATATATATATATATATATATATATATATATATATATATATATATATATATACACACATTCACAAATTTACAAGAAGGTTTAAAAAGGAGGAGGATCAGGAACATACAATGCATAATACAGGTGATTTACATGAAAGAGATGTCCAGCCAAAAGAGTGGATGTAGTTTGTAAAAGTGTGGAGGGAAATTTTAGCAGTGAAGAGAACAGAAATTGTAGAATACGAAGAGCTGAAATAGAGGAGCTAATAACAGGAGAAGTGAGTATTATTTATACAGTAGGGAATGGATAGGGGAGATGGGGAAGTAGTGGGTATGAGTTTATATATTGGAGTAGTTAGGAGGTATACAGCCAGGGTCTTCTTGGATGAATGTAATAGTGCAACCATGACAGCTATGTCATATGGCCCGTCTTCTGACATGTGCACTTATATTGTTCATTTAGGCATTGTCTGAATTGAGGTCTGAACTATTTGTAGTCTGCGATTTCTGTAAGGTCAGGTGTGAATGGCTACCAGAGTTGAGAAGCAAGAACAGAGAAGCTGTGGTTTGTGGAATGAAGTTTAATGGATGAAGTTAAAAGAGTAGGATTGGCTTCCTGGTATGTAGTGTGGATTGGATGTAGTCAGTCTCATGGGGGAGGAGCCTCAAAGGAGGCTGGTTCTGCCTTGAATGGAAAGCCAATTTGCCTTTTCCAAGGTGTGCAATGATTTTCATGCTGAGGGGAGATGATGATGAAATGGCAGTTTTTTTTTTTTTTTTTTTTTTTAAGAAAGAGGTTATAAGGTGGTAGTGTTCTTTGAAAGGCAGTAGTAAATAGAAGTAAGCCATATTCTAGTTGTTCAAGCAGGGCACTTTTGCTTATGGCTATTCAAGCAGATAGTGTGAAGAAATTAAATATCATTTGCACACAGAATAGGAGGTAACTGATTTTAGATCTGACTGTGAATGTAGTTTTGGAAGTTCAGGGATAAGTCTAGCCAGATGCCAAGGTATTTAAGTGATGTGGTGGTTTCAGTTAGATTATTGTCTAGGCACTTTGATATGAAGAGGACTTGTAGTGAGGTTTTCTTTGCTTTGTACCAAATGGCATGGATATATTTCTAATTTTTAGTGTTGAGGAATATTTTCTTTAGAACAAAAGCAATTGTTTAGTTAAGCTCAGCTTGAAGCAACTTGAAGTTGATTTGGAATGCCATTGTGAGAAGGGCCAGATCTATAGATAACCATGTCATCAGTGTAAAGTATGAGGTGTAGATCAGGTAGGGCAAGAGACTTTTTATTTATAAAAATAGAAAGTAATATTGGTGTGAAAAAAAAATCTTTAAAACACTTGGTAGATTCGGAGCATAAACTGATATCCTGTAAATGGAATAATAGGCTGGAGTGATCATCCAGGTCAAAGACCTTGGTAAGGTCAATGAGTTCTGTCCTAGTGAGGTTACACACACATTAGAGTGTTAGCTGTGTGTCACAAGAGCAGTCATAGTAATTCTACTTTTCCTAAAGCCATGATGTTACTGAGAATGAAAGTGATATTTGTCAAGGCAAGTGGCGAGTTGGTTGTAAATGCTTTCAACAAGGATTTTTCTATGGATGGAAGTTTTGAGATGAGACAGAAATGGGAGATTGAGGGGGGTTTGTGATTTTTACTTAAGGTCTGACAAAGGCTGATTTCAAGACAAAGGTGATAGTTGTAAGGCTAAGCCTGTAGAAGTATTTTAGTGATGTGACTATAAAATCTCTGCAGTGGTAGACACAGATAGGGCAGAGGTTAACTGGAATGGAAAGAGAGTCCAGAGAAATATTTGCTGGTAGAGGTGCAATTTGTTTGCTTATAATTTTGGAGGAGTAGAAGGGTGGGAGGTACTCTGGGGATATGGGTAAATTTCTATGGAAGATAATGTAATGTTCTGCTGCATGGTTAGACTGGACTATTCTTTGAAAAAATCAGCAGGTGACAGGATTCCAGCAGAGCAAGTAATGCAGCCAAGAGCAGAAAGCTCTTTAAGTAGATTTCTACCATAGATGTTAGCTACCTCACTCCAAAACTATATGAGGTAGAGAAGGAAGAGGTTGTACTGACTTGAGGTACTTAGCTTTATGCATTCCTATGACTTGTTTAGTAATGTTCCGTTAATTTGTGTATTGCTACTTTGTGTGGGATAATTTTTCCAGAATTTACAAGCTTTCTTATGTAAATGCATTAAAGGTTTCAACTCTTTAGACAAGTGAATCTAGTTATGTTTAGATGGCCTAGAGATTATGGGAATGTGAAAAAATATGTGAGAATAAGTGGCAGCACCATTTGGAATAGTGAAGTTGAGAATTGGGGACCAGTCTATTGTGGCAAAATGGGCTTTCAGTCTAGTTATATGTATTGGCTGTAGGAGATACGTCTAGGAGGATATTATGTTTTTAGAGTTTGTATGTGAAATGTTAAAGGATAGTGGTCACTGAAGGTAACTGGATGTTTTTTGATACTGGAGATAGTGTTTTTGCTCCAAACTACCAATAATTAAATCTCTCCAGCAACCTAGCACCTGATTTCACCTCTCCACTCAAGTGTTCTAATTAAAATTTAGTACAAAGTAGATGAAACAACAAAAAAAAAGTTCCCAGTCTAGAAAATTAATTAAAAACACCCCAACTTGCTGTGCTGGCAGTGCTCCAAAGAATGATAAAAAATATAGAATCTCACTCAGCAAGAAAAAACTAACTGTGAATATTGGGTGAAGAGAGATGAAGGCTGCCAGCCTAGCCAGATAGAATTTTGGAGATAATTCTGTCATCCGTAAATATTAATGTAAACCACAGGCTTGTTGTTTTAAATGGTAAAAATACTGTTACATGTTGAACTGGAAAAAATGTAGCAACAGTGCACTCTACTGACCAAGTAAAGCATAAGTCTAGAGTGGGGCATCCTGTCTATTGTTTTAAGGCCAGAGTTAATGGCCAGAATTTGCATGCATAAATGTCCTTTATTGCTCTGGTTTCTGCCCAGAGATGAAGAATGTAAATGCAGTTTCTTTTAGCCTGGGAACCCAGGGACGTGTGAAGAATGATGTAATGTGAACCAGGAATGTGATTTTAAAAACAGAGAGAATCAGAGAGCATTAAGCATTTTTGTCTTGACCATCGAACTCACCAGCACTGTATTGCTCTATATGTAAGTTTATCTTAGACTTTTGTTTTCTCTTAGAAATAGCTAGAAACTAGAAAGATTATACTAAGTGTTTTTCTGTGATGTCAGAACTGTACTACTGAATTATTTTAAGTATTTCTCTGTGATCTCTGACCTCTTCACTAGCACTGTGTAGTAAAAAGTATTATTTTGTGTTTTGACTATTTGTTATTAAATATTTTTAAACCCTTTCAACTGTGGCTGTTTTTGTAGAGATAATTTAGGCTCTTGCATGCTTTTGGTAAAATTGTACAAAACCACTCCAATAGCTTTAGCCCTGGGCTATACTACCAATTGGATAATAATATTCCACAGTAATAGCTGGCCACCCTTTTAAGGGCCTTTGAGTAGCTGATAAATATTAGCGGGTGGTGGCAGCTGGTACTACTGTATAATCTGGGAAAAATGGGCAAAGCTGGAGAACTTGTGCCAGCCTTCCCCAGGAGTGTCTGTGTGGTTGTATAAACTCTTCTCAAAGTGTGTGTGTGTGTGTGTGTGTGTGTGTGTGTGTGTGTGTGTGTGTGTGTGTGTGTGTGTGCGTGTGTGCGTGTGTGCATGTGTGTGTGTGTGTGTGTGTGTGTGTGTGTGTGTGTGTGTGTGTGTGTGTGTGTGTGTGTTTCAGCTACATGGGTGGGGACATGAAGCACTGGTTGGACAGAGAGGGTGCTGGAGGTTTTATCTTGCCCACTAGGCTGAGATCTGGACCCTATAGCTGTGCCAGTGGGGAGTCTTAATGGGGACCTGGAGAGCAAGGGAGCGACCAGCCTTGAACTTTACATGTTGTTGCACTCAACATAAATGCACCTACTCAAGCATATACAGACGGACACACACACACACACACACACACACACACACACACACACACACACACACACACACACACACACACACACACACACACACACACACACACACACACACACACACACACACACACACACACACACACACTTCTTTCTCCCTGCAGAATTACTAACTTGGTTTGGTTTATGTGAAAAAAAAGTTCAGTTTCACTGAACTGTTTATTGCTATAAGTGTCATGTTAACATATGAATTTAAACACATTTTACTTTGTAAGGTGTTGGGTCAGATTTCTTTTCAACATATTTTTAAGGCAACTAACAGTTTTAAAGGTGGCTGGCTTCTTGAAACAAAATGTTGAATGGAGCCAGCAAAAAACAATTTCTTGTCAAAGTGAAAATTAGGAAAACTTATGATTCAGTAATTCTGTATATGCAAAATGCCATGTAACCTCAGTAAGTTTATCCTACAGCATATGGACTTCTATTAAAGCATTTCATGGACAGAAGAGCAGAAATGCACCGTTTTGAAAATACAAAAATACTTTTTCTCCTAGTATTTTCATCTCTGTACCTATGGGGAGGATAGCATTAGGTCATATAAACATTGTAAGCATCCACTATGATCATATTATCTTCTTGAGTTCTGAGCAGTTACAGCACAGCTGAATATCTGGAACAGCAAAATAAAACAGAGCTGCTGTTTGTAACTTGCTCTGCATTTTATGTTGTAGACACTGTGCACAACCAGACTGTTCATAATGTGTTAAATGGGCTCTGATTTCTAGGCTTGAGATTCACCTTTATCCTCATGTACTAATTCAGGACCATTCAAGGTCCATATTTCTTAATATTATTCATATAAATACTTTATCAAAATAAATGCTGGTGATTTTCTGAAGAGGTTTAATCAGTTTAAAATTCAGGTTTTAAATACTAGCTGTTTAAAATGACTAATAATCACAGATTGTGTAATGTGCCCAGACATTTTGTTTCCTCTGTTTGTCACCTGTTTCTTGGTGACATCTGAACTATATTATATTTTTGCTTAGTCTGGACAGAATTTGTAACATCCACTAATCCAAAAAAAAAAACAACAACAACAAAACAGCAGACTAGTTTCACCTTAATGCCCTCATCTGTGCTAAAAAATGGAGTAAATACACAACCCTTCATAGGAAATGACACCATCATGTGAACATAAGTGATTCAGTAGTATATCTTAAACCACATCATATTTGCTATGTTACCATATGAAGATGAAAAATAAAATGTAAAATATAATTGCTAGATTGTTTAAATATTTAATTTAAAATATTCATTCCTTTGGCCATAAAACTCAATATCTTACTTTTCTGAGATGATGGAATCCAGACTGATAAATAAAAAATATGCAGACTTGTGCTCTGCAGTATGTTCATATAAAGCACTTTGATCACCATTACAGTACACATCACTCAAATGAAGTGAAATACATTGTTGTAAGGAGCCAGATGTCTGCTCTATGTAAAATGAACTGTAAGCACAGATGGCCATATAAATTACACAGTTCGTTTGACATGTTATTAGAGCATGGATGTTGAAATTCATTTTTAGATTAATAGATGTAAATACTTTTGGTATGTAAATATATTTACAAAGGTAGTATGTGGGCAGATTGTGCTGATCCCTGCTGCTCTTCTACTATATTATTGTTCTATGAGTTCAGGTTAATTAAACTTTTTGATCTAACTTCATCATGGTGGTGATCCAGGTGGAAATGAGCTGAATGAATATGATGTATACCAAAAAAAAAAACTTCATCTGTTTTCAATATCCTTTCCCATGTATCATATGTAACCTTCTGATTACTTTACTCTGGAATCTTTCCAGAAGTCTGATATATATCTCTCCTTTTATGGCCTCCAAACTTGTATACAATATTGTAAATGGTCACTATTAATGCAGTGCTAATATTTATTGAAAAGCACTGAAACAGCTAACATTGCTGACTGATTTCAGCTAGCAAACTGAAAAGCTGTTTCTTTATTAACCAAAATGTTTTTTTTTTTTTTTTTTTGCACTGAAGTTTAGCAATGCTGGAGTCATTATTTAAACTGGTTATGGTTTCTTTTGTGATCAGCTATGATTTTGGATACGGATGCTTTAAAAAGCTATACTATAATAACTTTCAGAATAAAAGTAAACACAACCCTAAAAAAATGTGGACAGCCATTAAAGAAATCTTGCATCCTGGCCATAAATTCAATCCTAATCCCTTCCCAATAACTCATCACTCAAAACCACAATACAACTCAACTCTTAATTTATAGATAGTGTAGCATCTCTAAACAAGGATTCCCCATCATTTTATCGTAACCCTGCCTAGCAGACACATATCACAACGTCCACTTTCATCTTCAAACTTGTGCCCATATCCTATATAAAACTACTCTTAAACAAACTCAAACTATGCTTTAGTTCAGCTGATGACCTTCCAAGTGAATATCTTAAAATAGCAGCCGATAGCATTGCCTACATTGTCTCAGTCCTTATAAACAGGTCAGTCTAGTAATACCACGTTCCCTCTCTCTGGAAAAAGTCACACATTATCCCTCTGCACAATGGAGGAATTTCAAAAGACATTACTAACTTTAGACATACAGCAGTCTTAGCCACCTTCTCCAAAATACTTGAAAAATGTATTCAGAAGCAATTGCTAAAGTATCTCCTTCAGGAAGAACTCATATCCCCCACACAACATGGCTTCCATCCTTCCCACAGTACTAATACTGCACTTCTAACCTATACAGATACTGTCAGTAAAGCTAGAGAACTAGTCTCTTCCTTATTTCTAGACTTCTCTAAATCCTTCAACACAGTTTGGCACAGGAAACTTCAAATGTCTCATCAGATGTATCTCAGCTCACCCTTCTGTGGTTCAAAACTACCTGCCCATTATGTAACAGTCAGTAAAATGGCTATCCCCCCTCTCTCCATACCTCCCAGTCACCAAAAGTATACCACAAGGCTCAGGCCATGGTCTCCTCCTCTTTAACATTCTCACCAACACCCTCCACACATATAGACAACAGACCTCCCTAATACAGTACACAGATGACTCCACTCCCATTTGCAAATGTGACAGTGTGGCACATCTCCAACAAATTACTCAGGAAGCTTTAACAGCAACTGAAACATGGCTTTGTAACTCACAACTCATGCTCAACCCTAAAAAACAATAACTTTCCCACAAATTCCTTTCCCATGGAAAAATAAATAAGTAAAGTAATCTGTCATGATAATACAAATTGAAGCACTTCTTATTGCAAATTATTAGGGATTATAGTGGTTGATAATCTTACATTTGACCTGCATATACAAAATTGCATAAGAAAAAATTATCAAAAACTAGGGATGCTTTATTGAGCCCAAAACTTTCTCACTGACACAACTAAAGAGACATTTGCCACTAATTATCTCCTTCCCACATTTCTTTATGATGCTGCCATCCATACTAACCTTGAGGCTTCATAAAAATTAAAACTTGAACAATGCTATGACAAAGTTACTAAATTTGCAGCAAATACCCCTTTCAGAACCCACCACTATATAGAACTAAAAAGTCTAAATTGATTAGAACTACCCATTAACTAACGGGTCTGTGTTTCTTGATCGAAATTTCAGTATCTCAAACAAGAAACATCGACACCAGTTAAAGTAAAAGTGCACTACATTGAAAGTGCACTTTCGTAAAAGCCGGTTCTGTGAACCAGAAAAAAAACAAAAAAAACTACTTTAAACAATATTTTGCAGGGGGGCATGCCCTGCTGCTCCCCCCATGTGGGGGCTGTGCCCCCCCCACACCCGCCTACTTAAATATACTCTGAGATCACACTACAGTGAGGAAAAGGATATATTTCCTTATACTCACTTTAATGTGCTTCGGAGAACCGGCTTTCGCGAAAGTGCACTTTCAATTTAGTGCACTTTCCCTTAAATGGGTTTGATCTTCTGATTGTCGAGAAAGTGTGTTTTCAACAATCAGAAGTAGACCGTAACTAGCATATACACAGCTTCTTACCACCTATAAAATTATCCAGAATCCATCTGCTTGTCCAGCACTAAGTAACAATACAGAATTTTGTTCATACTCAGTCATTATGATCTATTGACCAAAAACTCCTGTTTGCCCACAAATGTATCACATCTGCTGTGCATTGTCTGTACTTGTACCATGTTACTAAGGCCTGGAAATCCTTATCACTATCCATCAGGTCAGTACCATCCCTGCCATCTCTCAAAACCATTCTGAAACACTCTCTAGCCAAAAGCTGTCTGTCTTCTTGCTCAAAACCAGAATATACTATATCCCTAAATGTGGAAGAATACCTATTATTACCTTAATATCTCATTTCTCTCCCTTCTTCACTCTTTTTCTTACTTCTATCAATTTATTTCCCCTGGCTCTCTCTCTAAATATACTATAAGCCTGCTTTTCTCTCACGACGTATTGCAAGTCATGTATGTATTACATTAACTCACCATTCATTTCTGCATAAGCTGGCTAAAATTTCACTAACTACTAAATCTTTGTCATATAACTTGTATCTACTCTTAACCAATGTTTTCATATTATGTCTAATCTGGTATAATTACTTAAACTGTATTTGTTTTTTGTATTATTTTTCAAGACTGTAAAATTATTATTCTTACAATGCTTTTTAATATTTTGAAGCTTTTCTTCATGGGCCTCCACTGAAAATGGGCTCTTACCAAGTTGGACTTTCCCAGTAATCAAATGTCAATTAATAAAATAATTTATAAATATATACATATATATATATATGTGTGTGTGTGTGTGTGTGTGTTTGTGTGCATATATACATATATGTATATAGACATACAGTGGGATTCATGAAGCTTGCGCCAGGCGCAGGTGTAGCATAGGTGGTATAATGCCAAATATGGCCGCCGAGCGATTTAGGTACGATCCAATTCCATGTGCTCTACCAGCGTACGCCAGATCTGCACAGCTCCCAGTGTAGGTATGCAAATCACCCCATGTGCAGTACTGCAGCATGCAAATGAAGGTACATAGCAATTCATGAAGTGGCATAGGCGTAGCGTAAGCCTACAGAAATGTAAACCAAAAAAAAAAAAAACGGTTTACATGTTGACAAACAGAACATTGGAGTCTTGGAAGTGGATCAATACAGCCAATGGCATAAGAAAAGATGCACAACACATAAAAAATAACATTTAATGCCATGGCCACAGTAACGCAAAGGACAACCATAGGGCATGTGTGCGCATATGGGAACACAAGGAAAATATATATAAATGTCATAAAATAGCAATGTAACACAAATCATGATTTCACCATAATAGTCAATGGTATGCATGCTACACCACAACCAAGCTTAGGGTTGCTAAGGGCCTGTGACAGTGTTCGGTGCAGTAACTATGAATTAGTAGTCAATGCCATGCAAATGAGGCAAGTAATAGTGAATTGCAAATGCCCCGCCGGCCTAAGGATGTACAATACGGTGCAGCACTACAACACCGAGGAGTGGTCTGGAGGAATACATGACATCAGCAGTGAGGTGTGCCACTGCATCTGTAAGCACATTGGAGCAATGCAAATCCTGGCTGCCCATTGCTAAGCAAAGCCACAGGACAGGGGCTTGGATGTAGGTATAGCTTTTCTCAGCTGAGAGCACACATGGTGCCCGAAAGCGCATATGTACATGGATGAAAACATGCCCGAAACCCAGTAAGCGGACTCACGTGCCGCGCACCACAGCCCAAAAAGGAAGTTTAGGGGAAGACAATAAGGAAATGCCACAGTAGGGTAATTGGAGTACAACTGAGCAATTAACACCTATTATCTCACAGTGGGCAATTGACGCCAGCTAACAAGTTTGCTAGCAGCAACCTGCAGAACAGGATAGGGGAGGTGTCGGATTGCAAAGAAGAGAGAACTGTAACTGCCGAGAAAAGCAAACCTGCAGTAGATCGGCAATAGAACACATTTCGCAAGACATTCCTGGTTATGGAAAGTACAAAACAAGAAAGCAGGCTGCTGGATGCATGCCAGACAATGGGAGGGGAATTGTTAAGAAAAGTTGAGGCGAGGGCAAGAGGTAATCCATGCCAGCTAAATGTAATTCAACATCAAAGGCAGCACAATAGCAGTATTTGTGGTAAAACACAAGATACCCTGCAGCTCCGAATGTACATACACACCCTATGACATCATCAGTGTTCAAAGCACAATAGTATAAAGTGTGAAGGCACCTCACACACACTTGTGTATTCCAAAACACTGCACCGTTGGTGTAAACAGATGGGGAACTTTTACAATGTACTTGTTGGGAGCTGCCATAGCTGTGATTCATCAGCATGTGTTGGAGACTGAAGGTGTTGTGGAGGATGATGCTGACAACCACCTCAGGCCCCGGAGTAGGAGAAGAGTGTTCAGACCAAGGGTAACCTACTAGGGGCTACATGATCTGGAGATAGTAGAGTGTTGCAGGGTGGACAGGGACATCATACAGCAAATAGTTGAGCTGTGCTGGCCACGCCTGAGATCCAGAAACAACAGAGGGGAACCCATCCCAGTGGACACAAAGATATGTGTAAGCTTGAGAATACTAGCCACGGGTACCTTTCAAAGGCCAGCTGGAGATATCATGGGGATCTCACAGGCATCAGCATCCAGGGTACTCCACCAGTTCCTGGATGCCATGTTACCACATGCCAGTGAGCATATATACTTCCCCTGAGTTGGCCAGCAATATGCGTCTCTTCCACCATGTGGCACACTACCCAGAGGTACTGGGTGCAATAGACTGCATGCACATACATATCAAGTCACCACCCAGAGACCATGGTAGGCGCTACATAAACCACAAGGGATACCACTCTATCAACTGCCAGGTCATGTGCAATGCCCAGGGCATTATCACAGATGTGTGTGCTGGCAGCCCTGGAAGCTACCATGACTCCCACATCTGACATGCCTCACAGCTGTATCAGGTATTTGTCACAGGGGACATCCCATATGGTCACCTTGTGGGGGATGCTGGCTATGCACTGGAGCCGTGGATGATGACTCCCATCAGAAATTCACACACACCCATGCAAGAACGCCATAATGAGGCACACGCACAAACCAGAATCATCATAGAGCGTGTATTTGGGATGCTGAAATCATGGTTCCGTTGCTTGGACATATCTGGTGGAGCCTTGCAGTACTCCCCAGGCATGTGTGCCCACATCTTCATAGTATGTGCCATGCTACATAATATGATCCTGCGGAAACAGCTGCAGCAGGGAAATAATGGTGAAGGCCCTCACAGCCCACCGCAATTGCCAAGGCCATCACAGGCACAGAGGGATTCAGACTACGAACAATCTGTGCCAGCCCCAGTAGGCAGACAGAGGCATGCCCAATATGCCCACGCCTTGGCAAAGAGGGAACGTATAGCACATACACTAACAGTGTATGCCCCTACGAACTGACACACTTCTCCACCTGTACACACAGTAAAATGGATGGCACACACACACGACCACCTGCAAATTGTAATGTATAGGTGGCCTACTGTGTGAATCCTACATAGGCAGCCCTCAACTATTGCACACACAACAGCTATTGGAACAAGGAAAGTCAACACCTGAACAGTAAACGAAGCTAACAGCATATGTTGATACTGTATGTATAGGTTCCTAGGTACATCGGTAGGTACATGCCTGATTGTCAGAGGCCATTCAGCAGCCTAGGCAAAATGTGTCTGCTATCACCACCCCATCGATCAACCAACTGTCTCTCTGTGGAGCAGAGCCAATTGCGGGATCCACATGTGTAACCACTGTTCCCCACCTACTCTGCATGCATTCCCTGGTGTGTTAATGAGGGCCTCCATATAATGTAATTAGGGATGTAGTGCCAAAGCATGGGGAGTACCCACGACAGGTATTTGCCACCCCAGCATTCTCCAGTTATGGTTGTGTCAAGGTGTAGCACATTACAGTGTGTGGCTCACTCTGACATAGATTCCCAATGCTGGAGCACATCCATTAAACATCACTTGGACGTACCATGAATTGGTGTCATCCATATGTAAACTAACTGAGTTACACATTTGACTGCAGTATGGAGGAACAGCCGTAGTACAGTCCACATACAAAACACCATTAACACCTGTACAAACACCAGATGACCAAATGGTAAAGCCACTGACTGTGTCGTGTATGTACCCAGTTCCACATCCTGCAAGGTCCGTTACATAATCCCAATGGCATGAATAATGGATGTTGGATGTAGGTCATTAGAGCATGTGTAAGCACATGTTTGTGGGTTTATGCGGCGGCAAGTGACGGTAAGCATCGTTTAAACATGACTACACGGATATGCGCAGAACAGGTCTAAGCTTTGCCGAATTCCGCACAGATCACGGTCAAAGATGTCCAGAACAGGTGAAACCAGCATTATTTACCCTTGTACTAACAGTGCCTGCTCTGAGAGGTAAAACGACCACTGGCAGGAGTAGAACACGCAACCATGTACACAATCACCTACCACTAAGCTACCCGAGATGTACTAACGGCATGTGTGTATTGTGACAGGTTAAAACACAAAAGGGAGGAGTTCAGCAAACAGAATACACCGCCATGTACCCAATGAAAGGTGTGTACACTGTCTCTCCCTCTCCCTGTCTATAGATATATATATATATATATATATATATATATATATATATATATATATATATATATATATACATATATATATAATAGGGATATAAAGGGTGATAGAGAGATGTATGTCGATATATACGGAAATACATATATCTGCGAATATATAGACAGGTTAACAACTTGTACACAACCATGTAGGTACAAATGAATAGGATACTGCCAACTACCGAATGCTTTACATACCGACACGCGTAATCACGAGGCTTAAAGACTGAAAGACCACAGTACCGGAACAGTATAACTGCGAGTAATATTATCACAATGTTAAGGGACATTTAGTTATTGCTGCCAGTGCTGCGGTCCAGGTAGGTACTGTGTTTAAGTGTGGTTCCGATTGCTGTAGTGTGTGTAAGTGCGTGTTGAGAGTGTGGTGTGTGTTTCCGTGGGACTGTAATGTGTGTGTGTGTGTGTGTGTGTGTTTGCATCGTGGGTCTGTTCGTGCTAACTCAGAGGTAGATTATTACAGTAGTTGTGGTCATAGCCAGCCTTAGGCATACGGTTACCACCTGTCCCACTTTGAGAGGGACAGTCCCTCTTTGGCCAGTTGTGTCCTGACAACAAATATTAAAAAGGGCAAATGTACTGAGATTGTAGGACATAATGATGTCCCATATATTAAGTAATAGTTGCATTAAATAGTTATTTCTGTCTCTCAAATACTTAAATTGTACAAGAAACATAATAAGCAACTAAAGTGCTATAAGAATAAGGTTTTATTTAGGGCAAAAGTAAGTTCTATCCTTTGTACTGACAGTGGGTTTGTGTCGGCCTCTAAACCCTGATGTGTGCCCTGCAAATGTCCCAATATGGCCATTTGAAAAGGTGGCAACCAAAGCCAAAGAGTTTGAGTCACCAACACAACTGCATTGAGTGCAAATATTTGTGACAGAAATTCATGAGACAGCTTTCATGTAGCAGCAGTTCAGTACATATCGATGTATTTTGGAGGGATTGAAGGATCAACATCACCTGCATGCTATAAATTAACCAATTAACAATGGCTTAATTAATAAGCCTGCAATAACCATAGTATTAGTCTACTAAATGACAGGCCTTCAATTAGGGAAGGGGCCCCCACACACATATGGAATATGTATAAATGCAGTCCCCACAAACCTTTATCTGCTATGTACACTCATCTACATCTCCCCACACCCGAAACAATTGCAATACAGACTATAATAACATCACAAACATCCACTCACTCAATGACATCTGCAGAAGTGTAACATACCTTGTGAGAGACACACTTGTAATGGCGCCATGTGAAATCGTTGCTGTTGTACAATGGAACAGACGGCGATGTTACAGGTTTTATTTGCAATAGTCTCATATCAGACGGTTGAGATAACAGCTACACTCACATGTAGAACTATTTACTCTAGCCGTCACACACAATCCATGGGGGACATGAATTCAAAGTATATGTGTCTCTCCATATAGCTGTTGCAATTCATCACAATACAATACATCCAGACCATCTCCCTCAAAGGTAGGGCAAAAGGACAATGCCCAAGTGGAGTATTTAATTATACACCACCGTTGCCGTGTAATTGGCCAATGGAGCAGCTGCACAGCTGATGTGCATGTAATAATTTACTCCGGAACACCAATTGGTGGCAGGATACCACATGTTACAGATATCCACGTATAAAAGGATGGCTTGCCATACATTCAAACCATATACTCATACCATTGAATCATTTAAAGAGGAAAGGAGTAACACAGATATTATCGTATACTCAGACCACTAAGAAGGTATGTAGAACACTCAGTATGTTAGTGTATCTAGTGCCTGTTCTGTATTAATGAAAGTGTACGTAATGCAGACAGTGGGAAAAGGTATTATGTAGTGATGTCTTGTTGAGCATAGTAACACTTGTAGAAATTGTGTGTACTGCTGTGGGCCACAAGGTAAACACCTCATACACCACAAGGGATGCTACATAAGTGCTTTAAACATAACAATTCCACTCCAGCCACTGTCGGTGGTAGGGTTTGTCCAATAAGTACGTGCCATAACAGGGGATAGTTTATGTTGATATACTGTAACAGTAGGCATATGTATGGGCGTATAATGAGAATAACATGCCTAAGGTGGTCCTGCTGTGCAATTATGCTTTGCATTATGGGATATGTTTAAAAAATGTGAAAAGTACAGTATTGTAGGTAGATAAATCAAATATTTTACATAGCATGACTGGTATATTATGCAAATATAAGGTATGTGTATTGGAATGTACAATACACAATAACAGGATACATATATCTTGTAGTCACCAGACAGTGTAACAGCATGATAGCTAATTGAAATGAAAGAGCTACTTAATTAACCATGCACAAAGGGCATGTAATAGCTTCATAGGTTCATAGTTAAGCACTATACTGTCTGGCCAAGTCCATTTGTAAGCCCTAATACAGTGTTTTCGATGGTGACACCTCCCTAGGTTAGTGTTCTGTGCCTGTGAACAGCACAGCCAATTGTTTCCTGTACCTGTGTACAATACAGCCACTGCAGTGATCCCTGGCATACATGTCTGTTCCCCATCCACCCATCGAGGTATCTCATGAAGAGTGCTAGTGATGGTCACTGCTTGATGTACATAGGAATCATGTTCCAAAGCACGGTGAGTGTCCGTTTCAGGAATGTATCCCTCCAGCACATGCTACTCATCATTGCATTTGGGTACATATCCCAGAGCATGTTGATCTCAGTGGCTTTTGCTTATGTTGCTTATGTGGAGCATATCCATCAATATTGGTGTGGACATGGGCCTTGTATGTTCAGCAGAGGTCACCTCTGAGTATGCAGTATGCAGATGACTACAATTGTTGTTTCAGTAGTTGTGCTGCATACGTCATCCTTTGGAGGTGAGTAATACTGTTGGTGCATTAATGTTGTGGTATTTAAAGCCATTGCTGTCCCGTAAGGTACATCCCAAATTGGGTGTTGTACCCTTGAATGTGTTTCATAAGTCAGGAGTATAGTGGTACAATGGCAGCCTTTGTTCCAGCTACAAACCCATTACAGATTAGGGTAGCCATATAGAAGGATATCCACACCCCCTTGGCAATAAGGTTATCAAAGGAGTAGGTGCTATCTACGTTTGTACTAAGATCCCTTATAATGTCTTATGTATGTAGGGGACTACCACCTATGTGATAGTCACAGGGTGATTGTTGTAATCCAAAGGGGATGTCTATGCACCTTCTGCCATGCTGCTTGAGGCCTTGTTACCGACACCAGGTTTCCATCACAGTGATATCCGTATGGAGGGTGTGTATATTAGCTGGTGAATCGATCATGGCCCCTAGTTTGCAGTCATCTGGAAACCTATTCAGGGAAAGTCTTTGCTAGACTGTACCTCAGGGAAGCATATAATGAACATGAGGGTCCCTATGACCAAGGACTGGGGTATGCCAATTGTAACTGATGTATAGTAGGAACTGCGGTATGCTACCCTCACCGCGTGTGTCCTGTCTGTGAGCCACTTTGCATAACATCTCAAGATGTATGGGTCACTGTGCAGGTGGATGTGTATATTGACAATACCAGAATGGTGAACGGTGTTGAAAGCCAATGAGAGGACACGGTAGGCTGTGTGGACCTCCTTACCATCATCTACTACCTTGGTAACTGTCTCAAAGGACTTCACCAGGTGTAGGAGCCATGGTGTGGTCCTAACAAATCCAACCTGGGTGGTATCAAAGGTTTGGAGGCCAACAATATCTCTGTGAATGACTTCCATGATGATGTTCTCAATAGCCTTGCAGAACAGTCTAGTCAGGCGTATAGGGAAATAGTTCCTCTGGTCCATTGTGGCGCCACCTCTGTGGAGTGTGATAACTGTTGCTGTGTGCAATTCAGGGTCCACAATGCCTGATACAAGGCTATTAGTGAATCTGGTGCCCAAGTGGGGAGCCATGTCATTCTGAGGTTTGTGTAAATCACAGTCTGGGATGTTGGATGGTCACATGGAGTGTGTGTTCCAGGCTTTAGAGAGAGAGCAGGTCTGAACTGCATAGTTGTGACCGCAGGGACTCTGCATTGATCCTATATAGATGTGGGCCCTTTAGGGTGTGAGAGGGGTGTAAACTTAGCTGCCAGGTTGTTGCCAATATCAGTCGGGTCTGTAATGTTTCTGCCTAACTGTTGTATGTTAGAGCAGATGTGGGTATTGCCATAGAGAGTAGTGACATACCTCCATAATGCTTAGTGGTAGTCCTTTGAATGTGTCGCAGTAATGTTTACGTAGCTAGCATTGGAGGATGTAAGAAGGGATCCCAGAATCCATCTGCACAGGTGTCATGGCGTTTACTACTTCTGTCATACAAAGCGTGAATTTGGCTTTGTAGAAATATTGTACTGTGTTTTCCATGAAGGATGTGGTGCCGGGATGTGGATAACAAGGGTGATTAGCATATGTTTGGAACTGACCAACGAGGGAATAACCCCAGGTGTGTAACACCAGTCACACATGTTGGTAATGTCCAGGTCTAGGATATTGTTGGTCTTGGTGGTGGTGTGTATAGGTTGATCCAGCCGAATGGAGTTTATTAATCCACGAAAGTGTTGGCCTAATGTGTCGGTACATGAGTAGATATCACAATTAGGTGTGGGGTAGTGTCAGTGTCACATCAGTAGTTCCTGTTTGAACCCTACTTTCCAGTACACCAAGAAATGAGGGCCGTTAACCGTGGGGTATGGTGTGGAATCCATAGCAAGCTACAATTTGTATAGCAGTTCTGGCCACAGTTAGTTGCACTTGGACTGCCTCTGATGCATCGTGCTAAACAACCAGCATGGAGGTGTGTACATCCCTGTGAAATATGGACACACCTCCACCGTGGGTGTTCCAGTCCTGGTCACATGATTGAAAGGTGTGGTCTGTGTAATAGCCTGTCAGTGCAGGGGTGCTCTCTGGAGTCTAGAAGCAGGTCACAGTCACTGCAGAGACATTGAAGTGGTCCATTATAAGGAGTGCCTCGGATGAGTGCGTTTGAGATGAAGATGTCAAGCATTGAGTAACAATACCCTCAGGTTTTGCTTGCCTGTACCTGTTCTGGTGGTGAATATGTTTCTGAAATGTGTCTAAAACAAGCAGTATAGGAGCAGCAAGAGCCTTAGATGTTAATCATAATCCCAGGGCTGACAGATACAGGCCATCTGTGCCAAAGCATTGTGGTTTGTCGACCATGTCATTCAAAGCAGACAGATACTGAATACCCTTGGAATGACACCAGAAGCATAGGCAACTGTTGAAGTGAATAATTCTGTTGTTCTACTGTGTCATCAGTCTGGACTAATGCAGAATGCTTCTCAGGGCTTGGGCGATACCTGCCTGGGCTACAAGATAGGAGAACTATTGTATGTCCCTGTACATGTAGTGCAGGAAGTTACATCTCAGGGCATTCACACTAACGTGGAGAATGACAGTCATATTATACCTGTTGAGGAGTGACCTGAGTGCATAGGTTATGTTGTGGATTCTGTTACCCGACAGCCAGATGACAGTGACTATCACCTTGTGTGGCCTGCTGAGTGGGACATCAGTGTGACCGCCTACAGAGTCACCTATGACTAGTGTGTTGGGTATGTTATAACATCCTATTGGCTGTAGTTGATGGGCACACATGAGTCTGTGGGCTATAAGTAATTGGTGTTGTGTTTGGTGATGGGGGCTGCCTCTGTTGCCTACATAGAGTAGTATGGAGAGGCTCCGCAAATGTTGTACTCTTACTAAGTGTGGCCTGTGGTGGTGGAGATCTACTGAGACTATGTGATGAGTGGCGTGTGCTGCAAATGTTTAACATCCCCACATGATTGTCAGGGTAAGTCTGGGTTGGAGAGAGCATTACCTCCAGCATGGCTACATATGTGCATCTCCCACAGGCTGTAGTGTCATATGTTAGGTGAGCATTGACTGTGTACATGAGACGATTGCTATATTGCTTCATGTTGCCCACATTCATCATATAGACAGGCAATAACACTGGTAATTGACATTTGGACATGCCTGTCTAGTCAACCATTACTCACAAGATATGTGAGGTAAGTGTGTACAACAGCTGTTGTACTGTAAGCATGCTGAAAATGTAAGGACAAACAGTGTTTACCTGTAGGAAATGAGTAGGATTGAGTGATATAGTAATTAGTAGCTCATGAAGTGTGTACATGTTCTGAACAAGTGCTGAGCATGAATAATCAATACAGATAGGGTGTTGGATAATATAAACTCACTGTCCCCCCAACAGGTACACAATCACATATCCATGAACATGACAGAGCCCCTGCAACCATAACTATGATGATACAAGATACAATCCAGTTGCATGTGACCTGTTCAAATCCCTGGTCATATAATACATATATGGCAAAACATACAGCTCTTTGTCTGTATAACCCTGTGGACACTGGAGTATCTTACATCTATGGCTGTATGTCATATGGGACAACACAGACATGTGCATAGATGGCCATCACACACATCTGGCCAACACATGTTCACACATGGCCATGGAGGATGGCCAGAGACATGTAGTAACACACAGTAGATGTGATGTCTATGTGTGTACACCCTGTTGCATTGTCTACACATGGTCCAACTATAGCCTTTGTTAAATGATTATATAGTAGATGTGGAACACTGGACATCCTAACAGAATGTGCACAGCTTGTGGAGGTGTCACTTAATTCCACCACATATGATGTGTTGCACATCATGACTGTGTCACAGCATGAACGTAGTCACATGTACAGCTTCCACATACATACACAGACACTGCATCAAGCCAGAGATACTGTACGTTTCCCTTGCTGCTGTTGGACATCACTGTCAGCCGTGCACCTTGTGTGCGTGGTACATAAATGTCATGTGGAACATGGTGTATTGTCCAGTCTGCCATGTGTGGACACGGTTGACAGGCAACTAAGAAATTTTAGCAGTTGTGCAGGGATGTCATCGGTATGTCGTCCGTGACCTGTCACACATGACACAGCATGCTTTAGTGTGTATACACCTCAGCGACATGGGTCACAATCCACAGTATGTATGTATTGTGTATGCACACAGTCATGGCTATGCACTGTATGTGTATTCCATACTGTATAGCAATAGAGACACCTCATGATTCCATGCAATGCACTGTGTCTGTACTTCACACTGTATAGCAATATAGACACCTCATACCACCCTCAATGGTCATACACATCTGCTAAAAGTGCATTCTATCTGTAGGGCATACAGACAACACTGCAATGTGACACCATTACACCGCTGTACATGTGTCAGGACACCATTGTGTCAAACATGTATGCATGTCACTGCACACATCAGCAGCTTACATGTCATACTACATGTTAATGTCAAGGACATATGCCTCACATCAGCCATGTGTACTGTTAACCTGTGCTGGTCCACATGGTGTATCACAGGGATGCATGCTTACTACCATGATTCTGTGAAATGCATGGCTTCTGCTATGACACATGCTTGCTGTTGTGTGCAACCCAGGGATGTAATCTAACTAACACTGTTAATGTCTGAGCTGCATGCCCTCTGCTGTATCACATGCATGCTGCATGCCTTCTGTCATATCACATGCATGGTTGTCTGTGTGTGTGTGTGTGTGTCAGTCTGTGCCTGTGTGTGTGTCTCTATTGTAAGGTAGAGTCTTTGTTTGCCTTCACAGGTGATGTAGGTGCATTGCCCTCCGGCAGTCCATCTGATGTTAGTGTCCCCACAGACTTTAACAGTGATGAACATATGCTTGGGGTACAGGCAGGGTTGTCAGGGGCTGAATCTGTGCCTTTGGTTGCCATCCCACCTATATCCCCCTCTTCCCCGCACACAGTTCTCATGCCAACACATACCCCATCACCAGTGGCCATAGAGGAAGGACAGTTACCGTGTGTTAGCTTGGAACAGGAAGTGTGGTGGCTACGGAAGGTGTGTTGTCACACCATGGTGTCAGTGAAATGACCACAGATGTGCCACACAGCCATATGGCCAGTGCTGCTCGTAGGAGGACCCCTGGCCGACATGCACCTGCATGACAAAGCGCAGCAGCTGGTGTCACCAGACACATGTTTCAGACTGTAATGGCGGCACAGGCATGTGCTGAACAGCAGAACAGAGAAATGCAGAGGCTTCAGAGGGCTGCTATCTGTTCTTTAAATGAAAACATCCTGGCATTGGCAAATGCTCAACAGCAGATTGCTGATGTTTTGGACCGGCGATTGTGTGACATGGTTGGAATCCTTGACCGTGGCATGGCAATCCATGAATGTGAGCTGTCTGTGCTGGAACATCTGGTAGGAGTAAGGCGTAGGCCACGTGGACGTAGGCCAGCTACACCACCTGGTGCACGTCTACGCGAATGAGCTACCTCACATGCCCGCTCTCATAGTGCCGGTAGCAGCAGCAGTGCAGCTGGTGCTGCACTGTCCACACCAGGACACAGCAGGCCACGTGGATGTGGCCCTGGATGGTCCCAGTGGGGACACGATTCCAGTGGACATGTGTCATCGGACAGTACCCATTCTGTACCTCTGTCTGGTAGTGCCCGTGCATCCCCTGGCAGGCACAGGTCACGTGGCCGTGGCCGGACACAGTGAGATGTACATCCTGGTCTGTACAATCTGGAGCTGTCAATAATACCCCTGTGTAGGCTGGATACATGGCAGAACTGTGTGCACACATACACGCACACACCAGTAAAATCTGTAGGGCACCAACACCCTCATGCATAATAACCACACATGTCCAAGTAGATCAATGGCCCTAACCCACACACATGATGTCATCCACTGGTGCAGCCTAGGCCCCTGGCAAACATTATCACCCTGTGCATATGATGATGCCTGTGCCACATCCCTGTCATCCACAGCATCAGTGCAGGGACATGCTCATATGGTCTGATGCACAGGGTGAACAGAATAGTGAGATAGGTGTATATTACAATTGTTGTGTACTGTTGGCACGCAGCGGACATACCATGTAATACAGGATTAGACTGCATTGTTTTATGTTCACAGTATGTGTCTTGGTAACAACAGTCACAGCATGTTGGTAATGATGCCCTGTGTCCCTCCTGAAGGTCTAATTGCATGTGCCATTACGTAACAGCATTTGCAGTTAGAATGCATTGTTTTATATTCACAGTATGTGTCTTGGTAACAACAGTAATAGCATGTTGGTAATGATGCCCTGCTTCCCTCCTTAAGGTCTAATTGCATGTGCCGTTAAGTACCAGTGTTTCCAGTTTCACATGTGTAAATGTGGAGTACTCACAGGCATGGATGGCAATACCAGCATGCTATACGTAGTCTCAACCTCACTGTTAGAAAGGCTGACATTCCATAGATCTCTACACACCTACTGATCCAGGAGCATGTGAGCTGTGTACTAGGCTGCAGTAGCTAGAGATGGGATATCCATACCAGGTGACACTACAGGTACAGCTACATGGTGCGGGGGGTTTACACAGCAGTCTAGCTGATGTCAAGGGTAGGGGCCAGTTGATAGCATGAGGACTCACTGTGTAGCAGTAAAACACTGTTACATTACAGGATGTGAACACACACAGACATACACAGACACACACAGTAACACACCCACACTCATGGGGTCCACGACACTGTAACACACACTTGATAGTGCTGAGGTGAGGACCCCTGCCTATGTGGTAATCACAATTACAGTACTGTGCACCCACATGACGTGACACAGAGAATGAACATGTACAGGTAGTCAGTAATGCGTAAGACTGACGGCATCAACAGGGTAGTAGATTGCATCACCTTGAGGGGTTAGGGGCCCTATCTGTTCTCAGTGGTAGCATACATCCTCACTCCATGCTCCAGACAGCCATACATACATACACATACACACACTGGAGTCCACATGTCATGCACATACAGATAGCTAACGTGTGTGATACACACACCACCCCTGCCTATGTCTTGCTGTCTACACTGCAGTATGTACAGATCTCTACAACAGTGTACAAGGGTGTGTAACAATTGGGATGTATTCCCCACCATACGTGGCATATATGGTCACACAAGCAAACACACATGGCAGTACTGTGAAACAAACACCTGCTATCTTCTGATATGTCTGACAGACATGCAGCAGTATTGCCAGCATTACAATGTGTACCGACGCTACCTTCGGCAAGTGTGCTGCTATATGCACACGGGAGGACTTAAGTGTTACAGGTGTCAACTGCTTTACAGTCAGTGACACCCTGACCGCTGTGTAGGTTGTATATCTTCACCTTCAATTACCGGAAACGTAGCTTACTGTTTGCACATGTTATGGTAGGATGGCTTGTGACACACCTGTGAGCTGTCTTCAGCAAACATCCATCTGCAAAGATGGCCCACTACTTTATGTACACACATCCATCTGTACCTGATGTAAATTTTACCGTATTGTCAGTATTTCACCATATACAGGTGTCAATGATGGGACTGCATTAAAACTGCACGTTGTAGTCGGACACAGATAAACTGTAAACATCAGCTACTCATGCATGGTAGCTGAATGCACACCACTACATGTAATTGTGTATAGGTCCTACATTCCTGTCATGTAGCCATGTTTGTATGCATTGCAGTTGGTGAACATGTGTGACATACATGACACATGGACTGTTGTATGCTATGATAGTTGTCATGGGTAACCAGTACAGAGGGAATGTTAACTCAGTCAACATTGCTACCTTATGTACTGTTAGCATTGAACAGTCATGGACCTACCTTCCATGTGCATGCGTGTAATCACTGTAGCTACGTGTCTGCTCAAAGGACAGCATTAGCTATGCTATGTATATATGTGTTTTGTGTGTGTGTGTGTGTGGGGGGGTATGTACAAATCCACGGCGGTTACATGTATGTCACATCCAAACATGGCTGTGTTGCCTGGTGTACAGCAACAGTTATCTGTTACAGCTGTATAAGACCCAGGGCCCCTGTTATGTGTAAAGCTGACCTGGTTATGAATAGTGGTATCAGTGCATTGCATAACACATGATGGAACCCTGTCAGTACATGGGTAATCTGCACAGTTGCTGTAGAGCTAGGAACAGTCCACTGGTCATGAGTAACATGGTGTTGTACTAATGTATGGATGTGCGTTGCTGGTTCAAGGACACGGTGATGTGTGAGGGCTACATACTACAGTGCGGCATTTACCACTGTGATCTGCACCTGACACATCTGTGATGGCTTTTGAGAGTGTACTGGTTAGTACATGTGAGTGGCCTTCATATATGTGGGGACACTAACACCTGGAGTGGTCCGTAACAGTCTTATGGCCCACATGTCTGTATCTGAGGTATACAGTGGTAGCGCTATTATGCACAACTGAGCCTTATGCCAGGTGTTCCTCACTGCATGGATGTCAGTATTCCCCATTGTTGGATCTAGATTGGCAGCTATGATTATGAACGCTACACATCTAGCACTATTTAGCATACACATACAATGCAGTTTTCCTGTAGATGTCAGGGTGTTTACCTGGTCTCAGATTCTTCGTCTATGTATGGTACTACATGTGCAAAGTACCCACTCCTGCCAGGACAACACCATAGGTGGTATTAGTGTGCCAGGTAGATTGGTACAGCTCAGGTGATGGACAGCAGCAGACATTGTTTAGAAGACCGGTGTCAGATATATGTCGTACAGCGTTCATGCTAACAATGATGACTATCGACACACTGTGCCCTTCCCTGTTTAGAATCTGTGTGCATACAAGACAGCCCTTCACTACTAAGTGTGTGAGCATGCCCCGTACACCATTGTGTAGATGGACACATAGTGCATTCCAGACTGATGTGTGCTACTAAGTCCATGAGTATGCCCAGTGACACCTTGTGTCGGTTGTCTGCCCCTGTGTATGGGCATGACCATTGCTATCCTGTATAGCGATAGTGGTCATCCAAGCATCAGATGGCCATACCCCACTTTAGTATGGATTCCTAAATTTAACACACTGGTTCACAGGTATGAACACCGTAACTGCCAGCATCCATGTCGATGTCTGCATTCCTAGAAGGTCATATTGACTGTCTTGAAAGGTGTACTGTCTGTGGCATATCTCGTAGCTATGTAGTGTTGTAATAGTGCTCCGTAGATAGTCAGTTGTCCTGCTCATACCACTGCTGTGTGTTCATCTCCATCTGCCTTGGGACACTAATATGCTTTTAGACTGATCACACTCCATACAATCCCTATTGGTGTCTTTGCCTTTGCTGATAATGTCACCCACCTAGAAGTATGCCTCTGGGAGTGCTGTGATCCAGTAATCTCGGTAGTGCGTTCTATAACTGTGTAACGCTGTAGTGTGATAAGGTAGTCAGGTCTATGTTCTAATTCCAGCCCTGCCGTGTGTGTTTGTATCCAGCTGCCTGGGGACAGAATAATGCTTTTAGACAGCTAACTCCCCATACAATCCCTATTGGCATCTTTGCCTTTGCTGATGATGCCACCCACCTAAAAGTATGCCTCTGGGAGTGTTGTGATCCAGTAATCTCGGTAGCGCATTCTGTAACTGCGTAATGCTGTAGTGTGATAAGGTAGTCAGGTCTATGTTCTAATCCCAGCCTTGCAGTGTGTGTTTTCAGCTGCCTGGGAACAGAGTAATGTTTTTAGACAGCTCACTCTCTGTACACTCCCTATCGGCATCTTTGTCTTTGCTGATGATGTCACCCACCTAGAAGTATGCCTCTGGGAGTACTGTGACTAAGTAATCTCGGTAGCGTGTTCTGTAACTGCGTAATGCTGTAGTGTGAGAAGGTAGTCAGGTCTGTGTTCTAATCCCAGCCTTGCAGTGTGTGTTTTCAGCTGCCTGGGAACAGAGTAATGTTTTTAGACAGCTCACTCTCCGTACACTCCCTATGGGCATCTTTGCCTTTGCTGATGATGTCACCCACCTAGAAGTATGCCTCTGGGAGTACTGTGATCCAGTAATCTCGGTAGCGCATTTTGTAACTGCGTAATGCTGTAGTGTGAGAAGATAGTTAGGTAGTCAGGTCTATGTTCAAATCCCAGCCTTGGTGTGTGTGTGTGTGTGTGTGTGTGTGTGTGTGTGTGTGTTTGTTTCCAGCTGCCTGGGGACAGACTAATGTTTTTAGACAGCTCACTCTCTGTATACTCCCTATCAGTGTCTTTCCCTTTGCTGATGATGTCACCCACCTAGAAGTATGCCTCTGGGAGTGCTGTGATGCAGTAATCTCAGTAGCGCGTTCTGTAACTGCGTAATGCTGTAGTGTGATAAGGTAGTCAGGTCTATGTTCTAATCCCAGCCCTGCCGTGTGTGTGTTTCCAGCTGCCTGGGGACAGAGTAATGCTTTTAGACAGCTCACTCTCGGTACACTCCCTATCGGCATCTTTGCCTTTGCTGATGATGTCACCCACCTAGAAGTATGCCTCTGGGAGTGCTGTGATCCAGTAATCTCAGTAGCACATTCTGTAACTGTGTAATGCTTTAGTGTGATAAGGTAGTCAGGTCTATGCTCTAATCCCACCCCTGCCGTGTGTGCATGTTTCCAGCTGCCTGGGGACAGAGTACTGTTTTTAGACAGCTCACTCTCCGTACACTCCCTATTGGTGTCTTTGTTTTTGCTGATGATGTCACCCACCTAGAAGTATGCCTCTGGGAGTGCTGTGATCCAGTAATCTCGGTAGCGCATTCTGTTACTGTGTAATGGTGTAGTGTGATAGAATAGACAGGTAGGTGCTCTATTCCAAGGCATGGCAGGTGTGTGTGTTTGGCAATCATACCCTATGCATTGGTATCTGTGGGTGGCTAGTTTCAGGATGTGTTGAGTGTGTTTTGTTGCTTTCCTATATAGTTTCCACAGATTGCATAATCGGCCAAGACACTGGGTTGTCAACACATACATTCGCCAATAGGTCTGGTGAGTAAATGTCAGCAGCCCTACTCTTACCCTTAATACAGTCTGACCCATGTGACGCAACAAAACACACTTGCCTTGATAGTAACAACACTACATAATGCAGGTGACACATGTAGTTTCCTTTTCATTCTTGTCTAATGCTTTGGTGTCATGTGGTCTGCTGTTGTGATATAAATGCAATATCTACGTATGTGTGTGTATATGTATATGTGTGTGTATGTATGTATATCTATATATATATATATATATATATATATATGTATATATATATATATATATATATATATATATATATGTATGTATATATATATATATATATGATATATGTAGATATAGATAGATAGACATAGATATATACATATATGTATGTGGACATTAGCACTATTGAATGTTTGTGCTGGATGATCTGTACGTGATCACCTCGGATATATGTATAACTGCCATGGCGTAGGGTAAAGCACATCGTCTGTGGTGTGCAGGGTCCCGGGTTCTAGTCGTGTAGACACTGGTTATTCTGTTGCTGGGAAGAACAAGGGACATTGAATGCCGTGATAGTAAGGCACCTTTAACCAGTTGTGTACTGATCTGAGCGACAGTAAGCAGTGGTTAATTTGGAGGTTCAGTATGGGTCATATAACTATGCATTAGGAGACTATACTATGCAGATGAGGTTGACAATAGTGAATCCCGTTTATCCCCAAGGTGTGATGCAGATCCCAGGAGTGTATGTGTGTAGATAGCCGGGTGCAGGGCTCGAATATAGATGAAAGCATGGGAGGGGGGGTCAGGTATACTGTACGTACATTGGAGACCTGTGCCTCGGGATTGCTCCTGCCTTAGCACGCCTAAGCTAGGGGTGTGTCTATACCTGCCTGGTGACATTGGGAGGGACAAAAGCAGTAGTGGAGTAGTCAAGGTGAACAGGCTGCACAAACAGGTGATGATCAGCATAATCAGCAGATTACATGGCCAGCCTGCATCAGAACACTACGGTAATGTAAGCAAGCACCATACACACAGGTTTCTTCCACACTCTACACCATCGGTGTATACATGCGGGGACATTTCACAACACAGTCCAACCAAATGAGAAGGGCTGCAGCAGGCAACATAGACCAACATGTGCAGGAGGCTGAGGGTGGTGAGGATGTGTATGCTGCCAAACAACCCTTAGTGGGGTGACATAAGACTTTACAGACCGAGGGTGACTTACCAGGGGCTACATGAGCTGGGGATATTGGAGCGGTATGGGGTGGATAGAGACCTCCTACAGTGGATTGTTGACCTGTGCCGGCCACACCTGACACATCGAGCAGGCCGGGGGAAACCCATCACAGTGGATACCACGGTATGTGTTGGCCTAGGTATACTAGCCACAGGTACCTCCCAAAGCACAACTGGGGATCTCACAGGCATCTGCATCCAGAGTATTGCACCAGTTCACAGACGCCATGTCAACACATGCTAGTGAGCACATACATGTCCTCAACACACGTGATTTGTAGACCAGCAATATGCATCTCTTCCACCACATGGCTGACTATCCTGGGGTACTGGGTGCTTTAGCCTGCACGCACGTATGCATCAAAGCACCACCCGGTGAGTGGGGTAGGGCCTACATTAACTGCAGGGGCATACCCTCCAACAGCTAGGCCATATGCGATGGCCAGGGCATTAAACTGAATGTGTGTGCTGTCTGCCCTGGAAGCTATGACGATTCCGATATATGGCATCTGATGCAGCTGTACCACACCTTTGCCAATATGGACATCTCCTTCAGTCTCCTAGTGGGGGATGCTGGGTAACCACTGGAGTCATGGCTGATGACACCCATCAGCAATGCACACACACCTGAACAATCACACCATAATGTGGCAGATGCACAGGCAAGACATATAATTGAGCATGTGTTTGAGATACTCAGGTCACGGTTCTGGTATCTGGACAAATCCGGTGGAGCCCTGCAGTATTCACTAGCTACATGCACACAAATTATTATGGTATTTGCTATGCTACACAATCTGATCCTGCAGTAACAGTTGCAGCAGGAACAGCATGGGGCAGGGCCACACGGCCCACCACCAATGCCAAGGCCTGTACATGCACAGTGTGACTTGGAGGAGGAACTACCTGAGCTGGGCCCAGTAGGCGAAAGGGCCGTGCACAGTATGACCTGCCCTTGGCAAAGAGGCAACACAAGGCATATGCACTGACACAGTAGGTACCCAGGAATTTCACCATCTCTGACTCACACACAGTACAATGGATGCCAAACATGACAATACCTGTGCTCAGCCATGTATAGGAAGTGCACTGTGTGCATCCGACATAGGCAGCCCTCCATCACCGTCCTCAGGTCTGGAACACCCCGAAGGTAAGTCAATTGACCTAACAATTGGCAGTTGTATTAGAATGTGTATTTACGCGTTGCTATGGTATGGATGTGAGCATACAAGAGAATTTGCTGACTGTTAGGCAGCAGACAGTACACATCCATAGTGGCACCATGACATCTGTAGAACATACCGGGGTCACAATAGTAGCCAGTAGTACACAGAGTGTCCTAACCCACTGCAGGTTATGGGCTGAACATTATATGTGTCCATACAGCCCACACAAGTTCCATACAGCTGGACAGGTGTAGACCAATACAGACAAATGATATACAATGGCCTCCGGATATGCCCAATGAATGACCCCAACCCCCACAGACACACACAGACTACAGCAGGCCAGGCAGTTGGATGTAGGTTGTGAAGGCTAGGACGTCCAACACCACTATGCTGGTAATTAAAGCTAGGATCTGACGTACACTGGTATGCCTCCAACCAGCAATTTAGGTAGGTCCACACACTGAAATGGAGTACCTGGCATGCCAGTAAAGTAGTGGCAAATGCGTACAACTGTCAGCTCTGCCCCCCTTCCAACGTACACATGAGAGTCATGTGCGCCACCCCCGGTGCTGTGTAGTACTGTGGTTGTGGTTGGATGTCCCCCCACGCTATGCAGAAATGTAGCAACTGTCAATGCCACATGACCATTAGCTACTCTGCAGACACAGCTTGCCACCTGTCAGTGTAGAACGCAGGGGTCGGCATCACAGTACTGACTATCTGGACATGTGATACATGTGATCCAGTTGACCATACTTGGCATGCACAAACACATGACGGTATGACGGTAATGTCAGTTGACAACATGCGTAACAGTCATACTGGGCATGCTCACATACTGAAACACAGGCCGGCCAGGTCTGCAAATACCAGTGGTCCGGACATATCTTCCAGTACATTGCTATACTGTTTGATGACTGTGCTGTATGGTAAGTGTGTGGTCTATTGTTTGTACATATGCCATGGTGTATTGGTAATTCAAAAGAGCTGTGTGTGCAGGGTATTGCTACCAACACGTGCAAATGACGGTACTTTCTTTGCGGACAGAGCGACGCCTTTGGATACGGAGTGGGTAAGGCACATTCCAGCAGGTGGGAGCAGTTGTGCATGGGTTTGCATGGTGTTAAGCACTGCTAAACTCTGGTTACAGCTCCTTATACTCGTTTAGACTCCACATTTCTTTAACAGTGCACTACTGGCATACTGGTAGACAAACACGCTTACACCCGCTCGCTCACCGACATTTGTGCTTACATTTGTCACTCACACTGGGTGTGTGTGATCCCTTGTGATGCGTATTACATCGGAGTACATGATTACAGTATCGGGTATGTCTAACCATTAGGCGACGGCAGGCGTTCGACTGTACGGACTCGGCGGCCTGTCCAGTGACATAATCATATTATATGCGTGTTCCTCATACAATCTGCTCCCATCTTGCTGATACATGGGAACCGATACTCTGCAATGCTGACACATGAATGTTATTTGGTTAACGCAGCTCTCTGCCGGGTCATGCTACTGCATACCTAATGTAGGTATTCCACCTTATAAATTGGATGACGGGAGACTGTAGGAGTAACACCTTTCCCACTTTGCATGGGACAGTCCCTCATTAGGCATATGTGTCATGTGACAATACTCTAGCCATTGCAACTGTCCTGATTAGGGGACATTCTTATATGCTACATGTCTGTAATAGTTGCATGTAACGGATCTTGTATATATGACACGTTGATATGTTATGTGAAGTAGTATAAGCAACTTGACTGCTGCTAGACTAAGCTTTGATTTGTGCTAATATGTATATTTCTGTACTATGCATGGCTGTAGGTATGTTCTGCCCTGGTACGTCTGACATTTCTACAGAGCAGGTCCCACTTTGGCCATTCGGAATGGTGGCAGCCCTATAGAACCTATATGTAGAGCTATCACATTTGGCAAGGCAACACATACCCACAGCCAGTAGTAAACTGACTACTTCACTGGTTTGCATACATTAAGGTTATTCTTGTAGCATTATAGTTGCTAATACTGTTTTCTATAACATGTAGCTGTTTCTGAAGCAACAAAATCATTTTATGACACCACTACATACAATATATGACCTCCTTTCCCGAACTCACAGGCCATGTACCATAACATTCATTTTGCAGGATGCAACTGCCCAGAGTGGTGTGTCCCTCACAAAGGCGAACAGGTGGTAATCCACATCTATTATGCTATCATCTACCTAAAGTGGTCAGCAAAATATGCGCATTCCGTCACTAGCAGACCTCACATACCAATGGGGGAGAATGAACACTGTATCAGGGACACTGCATAACACCCTGAGGGACACATTTAGATGATTGGTTCTATTAACCAGACACATTGACAGTCACAGAGCATATGTATTAATTCATGTTTGTCGAGGTACATGCTGTTTATGACTCATACATGTTGTCATCAGTGATTACCTGTATTCCGCCACCTGTCCACCTAATATCACTAGTTCTGGAAGTGTTTAGTTGGACTTTGTTACATTCTGATTCATAAATATGGACGTCCATGCTAATCGGGTACACGGCACTGATATAGTCCCTATGTGTTCCCCCAGTGGTTTACAGACTATCCAGTAGATGTGCTCTTCAGGTTTGGGAGGTATAGGTGCCTGCTATGTCCACATAGGAATATTAATGACTTCCACTGGGCGGGCCAACTACATCTCTGCCAACCAGCACCTGCACACTTAAGCCCATTATTGCATACCCATGATTCACCTATCTGGCACCCTTCTACAGCACTCATGACAAATACTTACTGTGAGTGCAGCTGGGGTATGAGCACACCCCTACACATTGCCCACTCTCCCCATCACGGGACACATGTACGTTTTGTCAACCCATGTGTATTACACTTGCACAACCTACTTTTCCATGTACACCTACATCCTGCTTGCATCGATAACCAGGGGTTCACACGTAGAGTGAATTTTTGGTGTCCTGCAAGGGACCCCGTTATCCATGTTTAAAGTGTAGACCTTGCAGATCTCTCCCACTGGTACTTTCCTGCTGGTGTTTTGGACAGCAGCAGTGTATTTATCTTTATTGCCTGTCTGTATGTCTGACCAGCCTAGCCGGGCGGTGTGGGAGGTAAACGTTTGTTTATTGGACCTCCCAGTAACATATGCCCCCATATGTTACCCATAATTGCTGTAAAGTAACCTAGTTATGTACATGTGTGTATCTACAATGACATATATATTTGTTTTGTGTGTATGTGTATATATCAATAACTGTTGTATGTGTATATATATATATATATATATATATATATATATCTTTGTGTGTATATATATATATATGTGTGTGTGTGTGTGTGTGTGTGTGTGTGTGTGTGTGTGTATATATATATATATATATATATATATATATATATATATATATATATATATATATATATATATATATATATATATATACACATATATATATATATATATCTATATATCTATATATGTCTATATATACATCTGTGTGTCCGTTAACCAATACATTTCCCGGACATACCCACTTACACATGCGTATTGGGTTTTATCTCTGCTTCAACAGCATACTATTGCCTTAGTCATTATGACACCGACACTTCACTCCAGTTAACTTGTAATCAGTATACAGCACTTTATACAGCAGACAGATGTCACACTTTTCTCATGTCTGGAGAACCGCTGAAAAGTGTGATGTGATACAGTGTTATTTGACCTATTTCTCGTCTGCACAGCCTATTATTCCTGCTACTGTATTTCTTTCTGTGCACATTCATATTATTTATGTTAATAAATGGAGTGCTTGTGTTACAGAGAATGTACGTCAACATATTGATGTCTGCATGTAGTTGTGTCTTTTGACTTTTCCCAGTTTGGGGTTGCCACAGCAGAACTCTGGTCTGCTAATGGTTGGCAGATAGGTTTTACATGCCGAGATGCCAGCCCTGACGCACAACCTCCAATGACGGTACGCCCATTCATGCATGTCTCCACGCAGAAGACGCTCTAGCTGGGAATCACACCTACGTACTAGCTGACCTACACG
Source organism: Protopterus annectens (assembly GCF_019279795.1). Taxonomy (NCBI): domain Eukaryota; kingdom Metazoa; phylum Chordata; order Ceratodontiformes; family Protopteridae; genus Protopterus; species Protopterus annectens. The sequence continues at coordinate 1,083,571,761 of NC_056741.1, forward strand.
GGCCACAACATTGCAACTGGCGCAACCAACCCTAGCACTCCTGTGTCCATAATCGCATAGCCATAGTTTCTCCAGCCCACCCGTGTTGAGTTTCCACACGTAACAGCCATTATCCACCTATCGCAGCCATGACACACCTTTACACATTGCCCTCTCCAGAACGTTGGGGCCCTACACACATTTTGTACCATCTCGTGTATTCACAGGGTCTCCCTCCATTTATAATTGCACATACGTGCCTTTCCTGGTGTTATAGATTACGAACAATTTGCGGGTTACAAGTGTAGGTGGTCACAACATGAACTACATTCCATCTGTGTATAATGTTGACGTAGCACTTCAACAATATTATTGCCACTGGTATAACCCTGCCTCTGGTGTGAATAGTGGTGCTCTACTCACTCTTGTGCAGCTTTATCTGACATACGCTGCAAGCACTTTATAATACCTTAGTTGCTCTAGATTCCCGTCACAACCCTTATGTATGCTTTCGTCTTTCGGCGTTCATGCTAGATATATATATATATATATATATATATATATATATATATATATATATATACATATATATATATATATATATATATATGTAGATATATAGATATATATATAAAATTGCATATTTCTTTTATGTCTGTGGATATTTATCTATACACACATCTATCTATCTATATATATATATATATATATATATATATATATATATATATATATATATATATATATATATATATATATATATATATATATATATATATATAAGTTACATTTGTACAAAACAACATACATTTGCTATGCTAAAAGCTGCTTACACCCGTGCAGGCGCACTTGCATCTCCTTATTGTGAGTTACATATGTTTGTTGCCACTTCTTTGTGCTTACATGTGCCTTATTCCTTATGACAGTACCACTTTGATTGATGGAATCCAGTTAACGGCCCCATGTGAAACATGCGTTCACCTTTACATGTTTAAATGTTGGCTTTACAGCACAGAGGCATGCATTACACAAAAAATTGATATGTGCTATAGTCGTACTTGAACTGGGAATGCCTTTACGTTAGGCGGATGCTCTAACCACTACACTATTGGTGTTCTGCCTCATTTATATGTATACCCATAGTTCATAGCTACCCTAACATATGCCTCACAGCTTCACTTACACAGCAGGCATCCATTCTCCTGCTGGGAAAACTGCAGTAGTACACTTGCGACATTCCCTATTCCCTACTGCTCTGGACCCGTGCTGCATGTTTACTCACTCCAAGGATATTTAGAACTCCAACGATTATAGTCCTGGCACATACGTGTGTTTGATTGTTAGGGTGTTCATGTGCTGGTCTGGGTTTAGGCTTGTCCAACTGGTGACTGGAACTACTCTGTACTTGTTCAAATGTCAGATGTAGCACATGGACAGAGTTGGTCCCAATTTTAACATTCTACCTGTGTTTGCAGATGCAGGGGTTTGGGCACCTCTGGCCACAATATTAGGTCGGCACTACATAATATAGGGTGGGGGGTGGTTCCACTACATGATTCAGGGTCGGGGGGGGGGTTCCACTGGTGTTTCCCTTCACATTTGACTATTTCATTCATTCATATATATGATGAATATTATTCTGGACATCACTTATGAATTCCCTACAGGTATGCAATAGTCCTGTCAACAAATGTGACAGTTGGTTGGTGTACATATGTGTACGGACCTCTGTGATACTCGGGGACTAATTTCAACAGGGACAAGACAATGACAAATCAGGAACAATCATGGACACTTCTACAATATTAGTACTATTAACTTGGAACGTGTTGACAGATTCGGAGACATATGTATTGCTACATATTTTCTGCAGTTAAATGCATCTATTACTCTTAATTCTTGTCATTAGTCATTCTCATTCAACACCTTTCCTCCAAAGGTCACTGGCTTTGTGAGTGATTAAGAGGCTGGCCAGTTATTGTGTGAATGCTCTGATCATTGGTAGGGTTGCCACATTTTCATATGTACAGGATGGGATATATTCTGGAGACACCAGATTGTTTAGGCCAACACATACCCACGGTCAGTGCAGGGTTTAGAACATTCAATATTTTCCTAGCTGAGAGCCTATTCCTTTAGCACTTTAGTTGCTTATTCTGTTTCTTGTACGAATTACGTATTTTACATCCAGACATGACTGCTTTAGGCAACTGTTACATGAAGTATGGTACATAGTTATTTCCTACAATCACAGCACATTTGCCGTTGTATCATTCTTGGTCAGGACACACCTACCCAAACAGTGACTGCCCCTCACACAGTGGGTCAGGAGGTACCCTGTTTACGTCAGCACCTTAATCACCCTATTTCCAAGTGCCACTATGCGAATGTGTACAGTATATTATCTTGATTATTCATGTGGGGAGACGTGCTTCATGGGCAGGTGTTTGATCCTGGGTAGTAGGTTCTGCATGACCGTCTAGGGCTGAACAGTCTTGTGCACCACTACTGCACATTCAACTTGTGTCCAGATGTCTACAGGACTGGAGATTGTGTCGTGATACCCAGTCTGATGTTTACACAGGTTACTTATCCCATGAGGGATATCCAAAAATTGAACAAGACCAATACTGTCCATTCTTTTGGATTTACGAAAATGTGTTAGGGTTTTTACATGCAAGGGATACATAGCTTGCAATCCTGACACTGCCTAGGGTGACACTGCCTACTACATATGAGTAGTGGTCATTATGTGTAGATATGGCTGCGCCAAGCTAGTAGGCCGAGTATGGCTGGATTTGATGGATGTTCAGGTACGGGGGCGGGTTGTGTGCTGTGAAGGGGATGATGGGTATTCAATTATGCATCCAGGTGTGTTGCATTTGTATGGGCCAGTTCCATCCAGACCATTCTGTGGGTATGTGCTGGTGACGTTTCTGTACATGTGTATCGCACATTTTAATAATCATATGTTTGTGTGATTGTGTTCTGCAGTATGGCCTGTCAGGTTGTACTGCAGATGTGTATGCTTGTTCTTTGTGTTTCTTTCTGATTCACCCGCTGCTCCCTCATACACGTCCAGTTCACCTATTCTGCATCCAACACAGTCTCGCCTTTGTGGATTAAACCATTACCCATCCCCCCCACACACATATTGCTGACACTCCATCCATCACTTCTTTGGTTGATGGCCCATGATACAGTCAAGGGAACACATTGCATACACTACATACGTCAGGTACCTGTATGGTTGTGTGGACTACCCTGGCATGTTTCACCTTCCACATGCTGTACATCACGCACATAGGTACACGCCCATACTTAACTTTCATGACATGGTTGGTACACCCGGGTAATACCCGTTCAACTGTGACACATCCTGACAAGTACAGCTTGGACTGCATATGGGCAGATTTTGGCCGACTGCTCTGACCATTGATAAGGTGCCACCTTTTCGTATGTCCAGGATGGGATATATTCCGGACACAAATCTGATTTTACAGGACAGCACATACCCACGGTCAGTACTACGGATAATACTTTTCCTTTCTGCCTACATGTTAGCTTATTGTTATAGCAGTTTATATGCTCCTTCTGTTTCGTTTTCTTGCTTATTCTATTTCTTGTTACATGTGCTATGTTACATATGGACATACCTATTGTATGTGACTATTACATGCGATGTGGGATATAATTCTGTCATACGGTCGCTGGATATTTACATTTATCATAGTTTTGGTATGGACACATCTGCCCAGCTGTGTACTATCCCTCACAATGTGAGACAGCTGGTAACCCTGACCATTGGGCTAGACGTAACTATTGGTGGCGAGCTAACATGATGCATTTCCCTTCCACTTGGTATAACTGTCTACACTGCGTTAGAATACGGGCACACAGTTTTCAATGTCATTTGTTCGAGGGATGGAGACTCGATATTCCCTACCGTGCATTTGTGTTTGCTTCTTAATTTTGTGTTCGCAAGAATTGTCTTGCATGCTTTGCATACATTTCAGTATCCACGGACACTGACAGGTGCAATTACTATTGCAGGCAAATTGTTATATTCAAGCGTTTTAGGTTGCACGTCGACAGCTGACATTTCCATGCCTCCGTGCGGCACTTCGACATGCCCTATGCACTCACGCTCGTTTCCTATGCACATGGCTGTGGTGGCAGCGCGCCTTCATTAATATGCATTTGGCACTACTGCACCATCTACACGCTGCACGGCCGGTGCAAGCCTAATGCCGGCCTTGCGCCGAGCTTCATGAATCCCAGGCATACATATGCACAGTCATACATACATACACAACACACACACACAAATATATATATTTATCTATATCTATTATATTTATCTATATCTATCTATATATCTAGATATATATATATATATATATATATATATATGTCGAAAGATTTTACTCTTCTAACATATTCTGGAAGAATCACACCAAGTTCTTGTAAGCAAGTAAAACAGCTTTATTTTACATGCATGGAGATCTGCTACATGATAGTAATATGCCAGCAGTCTCGCTACTTGTACTTTAAGTTCTCCTTATATAGACCCTCCTGCACGTACATACACGTAGCACAGAGGACTTTCATTAAAATTGATAGTTTGATTACTTGTTTTTACCAGCCAGTACCACAGTTATTCTTGCACCATTAACTTTATCAGCAGTTTAAGATTAACTCCTGCATTCCTCAGTGATCAACATTTTCCAGAACATTTCAGTTTGCACGCAGTGAACATTTTTCTGCTTAACCCTTTAAATACAGAATACAAAACATGTTGACTTCAGTATTTTTCCACATTTTCCCCCCTTACAACATTTTGTATACTGTTTATTTTACACAATCCCAGATACGTTGTATACCTTCTCATAATCAGAGAAATATGCTTTTGTAGCATTGGCAGAGATAACCTTTGATATTATCATTTTGATACATGGTATGCAACAGCAGCCAAGCAGCAAAAATATGATTGCACCAACACATACAGCAATTAAAATGTTCATCAACACAGAACCCCAGTTTCCAAACAGATTTTGGAAAAAGTCAGTCAAGGGTTTGGACCAGGTTTAGTCAGTTCAGAAACTTGTTGAATTATTTCAAGATGGCTCTGAATCGCGTGCTCGTTATCAGGAATGAACGAGCAGCACTCCTCGTGTATCAGAGCGCAAGTACCTCCTTTCGCCGCTAGGGTGAAATCGAGCGCCATACGGTTCTGTAACACTACTGTTCTCATCGCCGTTAATTCGTCCGTCACCAATTCTAGCGCTGAAAATGTCGCATTACTCAGAGTCTCTAACAGTTTTGACAGTTTTCTCAGTTCCCAGATGGATTTTACTGTCCCATATGCTGGCAAAATACCAGCCCAAGCAATTACATCATCGCCTAGGTCCATATGTGAGAGTCCTTTGCTGCTGACGTGTGCCAAGTCATGGTGATAAATCCATGACGCATCAATGTTACCAACGGGATTAATAGGTTTATTAAGAGAACGTGCATTTCAGATTTTACCTTGAGGCAACGCATTTGCGTGCCTGATAGCTGGTATCAGATATCCCAAAAACAACTTCCTGACCAGCCATATGGTAACCATTTATATGCTTTCCTACCACAAATAAAATAACAATCATTTGTTTTGATGGTAATATTGGTTGCAAATTCATAACTCCCATTTGGCTTTAGCCCTTAAATAACAGGCCATATACATACAGCATTTTTTCAACAAAACTAATATCATTTACATTGATGTCTTTTTATAGCTCCAAACTTGGTCTCACACTGCCCTTCTAGGGTACAATTATGAACTATTGTCAAATTACATTGGCTCAGCCCCACCTTAACTTTCCCAATCTTTTGAAAACACACTGTTCCATTTTGGCGCCCCAGAAGAGGCAGCGCCACCTTGTCTCTCAGTGGTACTTCTGTGGTTTCAAACAACAAACTATTCCAAGTATCATTTATTCCCAGAGGGGCTGTCCCTAACATTAAGCCACTGTGTACAGTAGGTATTGCAGTACATACCCAACAATTTGAGACATTCATTGAGGATGCATATGCATATTTAATCGCTTGATATGTATTAAAGTTTGGATGCCAGCTGGTGTGTTTGTCTCTTTGAATGGCTAGCTTCATTAAAAGACAGAAATGTCCAAAACAGAAATATTACAATCACAATAGTTATAAACAATAAAACATTGCAATAGAACCATTTTCTCTTATTCTCATTATTGTCCTTCATGATTGCTGCTGTCTGTTTGTTCCTCGGGAACTCAAGTCTTTATTTAACTTAAAATGTTTTATGATTTTGCAGTGCGTTAGGTGGATCCATGAGGACCTTTCTTTAATCCGAACTGCTGTTGGAGTTGCGATTAGCACCTGGTAGGGCCCTCCCATTTGGGGATGCCCAATTCTTGCGTTTATTATTTTGATCCAGACCCACTCGCGGGTCTGATTTCCGTGATCTTGTCGTCTCTTGAACCTGAAAAACAATCATTCGTTAAACAGCTGTTAGTATTGGTCAGCATTTTCCTCATGTACTCAGCTATCTCCTCACCCCTCACGTTCCGCAGGCAACAAGTTTTGCCACTGCGGGCGTAATAAGGTCTCCCATACAACAACTCAAATGGGGTGACTCCTTTTGAGGTGGGAGTTGTGCGCATGGAAAGGAGGGCTAGAGGTAGACAGGTAATCCAAGACTGATGTGTCTCGCCATGAGTTTTCTCAACTTGCCTTTTAGAATGCCGTTATGGCGTTCCACCAACCCTGCTGACTGTGGGTGGTAGGCACAATGGTGTTTCAATTCAATTTGGAAAACTGTAGACAGTTTCTGTATGATCTGATTGACAAAATGCGTGCCGTTGTCAGAGTAGATGCGTGTAGGAAGTCCAAAGTGCGGACGATGTGATTGACCAAAATTTTAGCCACTGATTGAGCATCCGGATGTGTCACCGGAAAAGCCTCAACCCACTTAGTAAATGCATCTACTATTACTAACACAAACTTCTTTAGTTGTGCGGGTCAATTCGATGAAGTCCATACATATTGTATGAAAAGGATAGGGGTGTTGGAAATGATGCCGAGCAACTCTGACCCCTCCCGTGGTATTTAGCACATACTATGCAGGATAGACAAAAGCGTTTTGCATATGCAATGAAACCCTTGGTCCAAAAGGTAAGGTGGATAATTCTAACCATAGCTGCAGGGCCCAGATGGGAAGGGCCATGCACAACTAGTGCTGCATATCTAAAAGATTAGTAGGCAAAACATATTTATTATCCGGTCCCACATAGATTCCTTTGTTCTGCCTAACACCATACCTAGTCCAGCGTTGTTTTTCCTGTACTGTGCTAAGTTCCTGCATGACTTGTAAGGTTTGCAAATCAAATTTATCTGTTGGTTGTAATTCTGTAGGTGTGGTTTCAAGTGAAAAGGTACTGGACATAGCTGCCTCTTTGGCTGCTTTGTCTGCTAGGGCATTACCAAGTGATACCGGGTCCTTAGCACGGGTATGAGCAGCGCATTTACAGACGGCCAAACCCCGTGGCCATTGGACGGCTTGTAGTAATTCAAGGATTAGGTCTTTGTGCATAATGTCTTTCCCCGAGGTTGTAACCATCCCCCTATTTTTCCATTGCTGAGCAAACACATGCACCGTAGAAGGCATATTGACTATCCGTATAGATAGTGACATTCCTGTCCTCTGAAAGGAGACATGCCCTTGTCACAGCAATCAGTTCCGCTGCTTGAGCGGATAAGTTCCCGGGGAGTGGTCTTGCCTCTATTATCTGAGTTGCAGTAGTAACTGCATACCCTACCTGCGTGGTGCCTGTTTCTGTTTTGCGTGCTGACCCATCTACAAACAGTGTCCAGTCCGCATGTAGTAAGGGTTGATCTTTAAGATCCGGTCTTGGTAGAACTTTAGAATGTATGAGATCTAAGCATACATGCGGAATACCGTCTTCAGCAACAGGTAGCAATGTCGCTGGATTTAAGGTAGTGCATCTCTCAATTGTCATGTGTGGCTGCGATAACAGCGTAGTCATACAAGATAAATGTCTGCTAGGTGACAGAAATGTTAACTTGTCCTGCAGAAGGATGACTGCTACAGAGTGCGGGACTTTTAACGTAAGATCATGGAACAATACCAACGTGGCAGGCGCTTGTACCGCCAAAGCGGCTGCAATTACTGCTTGCACACAGTGTGGTAATGCTCGTGCTACTGAGTCTAATTTGCTAGAGTAAAATGCCAATGGTCTTAACTTATCTCCATACATTTGCATTAAAACAGATGTCATAAATCCCTGCTTGCAATCTACAGTCTGTATAAAGGTCTTACTGTAATCTGGAAACCCCAATGTTGCTGACCCAGCTATCAGTTGCTTGATCCTAGTAAATGCCTGTACTGCCTTGTCTGTCCAGTGCAGCAAATCTTTGCCGCCATCGGTATTGCAAAAATTAAGTCTGATAGCGGGTGCACTTCTTCGTAGTTGGGAATCCAACTACGACAGAAGTTCGTAATGCCTAAAAGGACATCATTTCTTTTTGTAGTTGGCATGGGGGCTTGTAAAATAGCATTCTTTCTGCTGTCATCTAATCGCCTGCCCTTCCCAGAGATAGTATAACCCAGGTAACGTACTTCTAATTTACAAAATTGTAACTTAGACTTATTTACCTTATGTCCTTCGTGTGCCAGAAAGTGTAGTAGTCGAATAGTCTCGGACTTACATAGTTCTTCCGTATTCGCGGCCAGGAGGATATCATCCACGTACAGCAGTAGGTGGCACCCTTGGGCTGGTTGGAACTGAGCCAAATTGGTGGACATCTCTTGTGAGAAGATGGTCGGACTTTCGCAGTATCCCTGCGGTAACCTGGTATAGGTATAACGCTTGCCCATAAACGTAAATGCAAACCAAAATCTACTATCTTCCTGCAAGGGAATAGAGAAAAAGGCATTACTGATATCAATTACAGAAAAGTAGTTATCCGTTGGAAGGATATCGTTCAGCAGAATAGACGGATCCGGGACTATGGGGGCCCGAGGTACCACCGCGGCATTTATTGCCTGTAAGTCTTGTACCATCCTCCATGTCCCATCCGGTTTTTTTACTGGAAATAAGGGCGTATTACGGTGAGTCTGTGCACAGAATTAATACTCCAGCTTTCAAAAGTGCTGTGATTACCGGTAAAATGCCCTCCTCTGCCTTTCTGCTCAAGGGATACTGCCGTTTATGAGGTCTAAATTCTGACTTGGGTGTAATCTTTACCTGTCCTGCCATTCTAATCAGTCCGATATCGTGCTGACCCTGCGACCATAATGAGTTTGGAATCATCTGCAATTGAGATTCTTCCATGGGGGTAAGGAGACATAGTCATAATGTCCCAGGGGATTGTATCGGTTTGTCTTCCCTGAGGTGCACGGTCGGTCTGGCTTGTGTAACCCAGTTAAGTTTTTGAACCTGAATGCCCTTACCTGCCAACTGTTCTGGTGTCCATCCTACCCATTCAGTTATTTTCTTACCCACGAGGTACCATGACATTCCTTCACCCTCCGTGACTGAAATATGTGTGGTTAATTCATTCTTATACAGCAGCTGCATATCCCTTGTAAGGCTACATGTGATTGCAGAATTACCTAGTGTGTCCCAAAAAAGGCTATGCAATACTAGTTTGGTGACTTTAAAACTAAGAAATTTCTTTTCGTATTCTAAATCAGGTCCGGCACATCTTCTGTAATACATTGTGCAATGTAATGGATCTGACACCTTCGGATTTGTTATGCCGTATTTGCTTAATGCCAAATTTGTAAGAGCCGTCACTACACTCTGGGGGCCTGTCTCTATCAAATCATTACTATACCAGTAATGTAGATCTCCCTGCCCCTCTAATAGCATTGCACTATTCAGTTCTATTCTCCTTGCCACCATCCCCGTGGAGGTTGGGATGGCTGCTATACCGAACACTTGCATTAAATCTCTTCCTAATAAATGTACTGGGCAGATTTCTGAAATTATTACTCGGAACCGTATGGTTTGGTTCGTCTCTGGGTCGGTAAACCACAGAGGTTTGGACAATGGCTCTTTGTAAATACGACCATTTGCTGCTTTTACAAGCACATATTCATCCGAGGTAACATCGGATGATATGGCAGTACTTCTGACTAACGTTCGAGAAGGCCCTGAGTCACAAAGAAATTCTATGTCTCGGCCCTCAACTTGCAATGTGATCACTGGTTGGGATTCCAATTGCATAGTTGATGCTAGTGCTGTTAGATTTACCATTTGATATTTCTCATTTTCTGCCATTTCCTGTCCCCACCCATCGTCTTCACTTGTACCTACTTCCCCATTCTCACTTTCTTCTTCTTCCTCATACCCTCCATCTACGTCTTTTTGACCATCATATAGTCATGCGGTACCACCGGAAGCAACCATCGGTTTCTCCGGTCCTCTGCAATCTCTGGCGAAATGTCCTTTCTTACCGCACTTAAAACACTCCCCCCTCTTTTGCCTACCCTCGAAATCCTCAGAATGACTTATGCCTCCCCGTCCTCGTCCTCTTCCCCTGCCACGCCCTCTTCCGCGATTTGCGGAACCTTGAACTAACATTAAAGTTCCATCTTCACTAACTGTAAAAGTCTGGGCTTTTTTATCTTTTTTTTCCTTCAGGTATTTCTCAGCATGTCTAGCATAATCCATAAGGGGCTGTAGACGCGCTGTCCTGTGTGTGATCATATGCTTTTGTATAAAGTTACCAATGGCTGTCTTGCAGCCCTTTAGGAATGCATTTTTCAGTTGCTGTTCATAGGGCGAGTCATTTGCCTGATTTTCTGCCTTAATCAACCCACTATGAGCATCAAAACATTGTGTGAGATGATGTAGATAATTGTCTACGGTTTCATCATCTGATTGAACGCATTGATTAATGCAAGTCCAATCTGCTTTGGGCTTCCAATGTTCTTCTATTTTATCTAGGAGAGTCTTTATTCTGGTTCTACACACTTCGGAGTTAAACGGCAAGGCTCCCCCTTCCTCTGGTAGCAGGGGGTCCCAAGTTCCGCAAATAAGGTGCCAATCAGGTCCTAGGATTTGCCTTATTACTTGTTCAAATTCTACAGCGTTTAATCTATAACTCATTCTCATGCCGCCTACGTCTGTACGGAATTTACGCATATCTACTTTTGGATGGGGAATCCCCTCTACCGCTTTTCGGATATCATCACGGGTCCACGGTCGGTAGACCAATATGGTAGGACCCTCGCCTTCTGCGCCTGCTTGAGGATTTGCCACTTCTATCAGTGGGTATTCCTCTCCTTCCTGATCTACCTTCTCCTTAATTTTCCAGTCCCCTTCTCTCCTAATACTTCCGCGTAAGTCAAGAGTGTTGGCAGGCTCTCTCTGTAATATAATACGTGGCGTGGGGGGGACACTCACCGAAGCCTGGTATTGCGGTGGGTCCTGGTCGGGGGGCACCTCAATAACCTGTGCAGGGTCTGGATACTGGATGGGAGGGGCCGAGGGATTCTGGTGACTACGACTGACTATGGAAGTTTCATTATCTTCCTTTTGAACAAAGTACACATCTTTTCACTTGAATTACCACACCCTTTTTCAAATTTTCTCCCTTCTCTTTTCTATTTGCTTCCTCCAGCCATTTCTGTGCCTGGGGAATCCCTACCTTCTTTTGCTCCCTTGTCTTATTTCCTGCCTCTTTGGCCGGTAATCTTACTAGATTTTGACATTCTGACTTATTTAAACATCCACTAAACCCATGATCTTTTTTTCCATTTATCTAAATACTTTACATTCTTTGGGTGTAAATCAAACATAAACTTTTCATCTTCAGTTTTGTCGTCGCCTTTGGCGCAACTGGTTCCTGTTCCCATTTCTCTTACGAGAAACTATTCCTGTTCCTGAGATCTCTTGTATATGGAATCTATTCACATATACTCCTTATACTTTGAGAAAATTAAATTTCTCCCTTGACTAGTCCCTTAAAATTTAGACAAAAAATTCCAATCAGAAACAACAAAAAAATAGCTTTTCTTTTTGCTTACCTTTGTGATTCCTCCGCCCTGTTTCGCTGCCACCTCACGGATTGAATCTGGAAAGAGTGACTGGCCTCTAATTTCAACCTGTTTCAGTTGGAGGTCTTTCATTCGAGGAGAGCCTGATCTCTCTCCACCTGCGCAGGTTTTCAGCCTCTCTTTGTTCGATTCGCGCGTGCAGGGGCCCTAACGTTGGGCGCCAGTTATGTCGAAAGATTTTACTCTTCTAACATATTCTGGAAGAATCACACCAAGTTCTTGTAAGCAAGTAAAACAGCTTTATTTTACATGCATGGAGATCTGCTACATGATAGTAATATGCCAGCAGTCTCGCTACTTGTACTTTAAGTTCTCCTTATATAGACCCTCCTGCACGTACATACATGTAGCACAGAGGACTTTCATTAAAATTGATAGTTTGATTACTTGTTTTTACCAGCCAGTACCACAGTTATTCTTGCACCATTAACTTTATCAGCAGTTTAAGATTAACTCCTGCATTCCTCAGTGATCAACATTTTCCAGAACATTTCAGTTTGCACGCAGTGAACATTTTTCTGCTTAACCCTTTAAATACAGAATACAAAACATGTTGACTTCAGTATTTTTCCACAATATATATATATATATATATATATATATATATATATATATATATATATATATATAGCTGGGTCTACTTCTGATTTTCAAAAACACACTTTCTCGACAACCAGAAGATCGAACCCATTTAAGTGAAAGTGCACTAAATCGAAAGTGAACTTTCACAAAAGCTGGTCTCCAAAGCACATTACAGTGGGGATAAGGAAATATATCCTTTTCCCCACTGTAGTGCGATCTCAGAGTTAGTATAGTTAAGTAGGGGGTGTGGGGGGTGCAGGGCGGCTTGCCCCACAGCAAAATACTGCTTAAAGTAGGGGGGGGGGTTGTTTTTTTTCTGGCTCGGCGAACCGACTTTTGTGAAAGTGCACTTTTGATGTAGTGCACTTTCACTTTAGAGGGTCTCAATGTTTCTTGTTCAAGATTGTGAAATTTCGATCAAGAAACATAGACCCATATATCTATATAACTATATATCTATATATAGATAGATATCTATATAGGTATATGTATATATGTTTATTTATACGTTTGCAACTCTGTGTTTATGGTATTTATGCATGTATAAATTACTGTTTCCTTTTGTAGCATATGTGTATCATCTGAGTGCTCCAAGACATTAATACTTTGTGGGTGATCCATGGAGTGGTACAAAAATTGTTCCATCTTAAATTTTGTTACTGCTGAACACATTTATGCTAAACTCATCTTGTTGTTTTCATTATTTGAACTACAAATGGGAAAGGTGCATGGAGGCTGTGGGTTGGCAAACTTTTAAGAATTAATTAGAACCTGTCAGCACAATCCAAAAAGTTTGAAAGGTTTTTGCTTTTAATGACTATAATTGTATATGCATATTTATATTGTCATTCTGATGACTCAGTCACATTTTGTAACTTTAAAACTGTTTATTTTTAAGGGTGTGCCTTTTCCTTTAAATTGTAAGACTTGACCTTATATTCTGCATTATATTTTCAGCATAGCCTGTGTGAGATGAAGTCCTGTTTTTGCATCTCATAATGGAAGCAGGATAGTTTATTTTGCTTTTCTTTCATTGTCTGTTTCATTTTTTTCCTAGAGAAAAAGGTTTGCCTTATGAAGCTATTCTGTATAAATTAAGAACTGTGTATTTGGCAGTTTCTGACATAGTTTCAAGATTAATTGCTACCTTCCTGTTTATGGGTAAAATCCGTCACTATTTTTTTTTTAAGCTGATGTAGCACTTAAATGGAAGCATGAAATTTCTGCCCATAGATTTCAGTGTCTGCATACAGCATCATAAGAGTGGAGCAAAAGAATTAAATTAACGTGTGCTTTGAGCATGGTTCTTGCTTCACTCCATGTCAGTGTAACAGATTAGCGGGTCAGAGTAACCTGTAAAATAAGCACATTTCAGGCAAGTCTTAACGTTTTCCTTGATCTGTTTCTTTTTTTCTCCTTCTTTCTCTACCCCCCAATTCTGTTTCTGCATCCTTCTCTGATATATGCTCTTGCCTTCCTTATGCATCTGTACTTTCCAGCCTAATTAGTACTTCATCTCAGACAAACACAGCTTAACCACCGTTTGGTCCGTTACGTTCCTTACTTCACCAAATCCCTCATACTTAGTCATTGGTTCACTTTAGTGTCTGAATGGCCCCCACCTCTATTCTTTCAGCAGTTATGCTCCCATTTGTAGTTTGTAAAACTGCAATTTTAATTTGCTGTTGATGTGTCTTCACCGGGAGATCTTATTGTGCACTTCCTCCATTTTATGATTAACATGGTATATGCTTTTTTTGCTTGTTTGCTTGCTTGCTTGTTTGTTTTTATTTGCTTGTTTCCATTGTGCCATACTTTTGACAGCTTAGACTGTGCTTCCTCTTTTCTTCTTGCTCTACGTTATATGTTTTTGTAACTGTACTGCTGCATAGTTGTACCCTTGTTAGACTGGTTACTGTCCATCCTTTGAATTCTGTCATGGCCACACACACACACACACACACACACACACACACACACACACACACACACACAATGAATTTTGGCCTGACATAAAGCCAGAGCTTTGGAGTTCTTCCTACATCTGTGACAGCTGCAGTGTTTTCTTTTTACTACATAACAAAAATCAAGTATAATGTATCTGCTTTATATTTTTAGTATGTTTGCTTTCTACTCAGCCAGAGTTACCATGACTACTGCAAGAGTGCTGAAAGGGTATCCTACAAGAATCAAAGACATCATTGTGCACTATGACATTTGCAGGAAATACAGCATGACTGTTTACAAAGGACTGTTTATCTGGTGACTGAACACAACTACGGGTAAAATTCTGATACTTCACCCCCATACCCTAAAGCTGATGATCATACAACTTAAAAATTATGAAACATTTTTCTCTTCTGACATACCAGGTTAAAGGAGTTGTTCTGGAACAGGTACCATAATTCTGCTGTAGAGAAAGGTCTGCTACCTTAAGAACAGAGCAGGTTTCAAACAGATCGTACTACAGTGGCTTCTGCTGTTGTCACACTGACACATTCCTCAGTGGCATGGATACATTACTTATTTCCAAGCCTGTATCTACACACAAGTTCAAAGCGTTCAGTGACTTTGATAGGTTTCTCTTATTTGGTTAAGTAAAATGTTATGGGTTTGGAGAGGGCGATTGAAACCTGGTCCTATGCCATCTTACTGTGAAGAACTGTAAAGGTAAAAATAAAGAATATCTACATGCCTCAGCCTTGTACAAATGGCTGTGAACTAGATAGGTCTATGGACCTCTGTCAGTCTTCTTCAACTGCATTAACCTCATTTGGGATGTGTAGAGTGTTTAAGCCCTGCTATACTGTAATTATTTTCACTTTCTAAGGCAGGGCTGTTCTTCAGACAAAGCTGAGGCTACTTTGAAATGATTTTGAAAATGTCCACAAATTTTCTTCCACAAAGTGATGCTTTTTCTTGCTAAGGCTGCCTGAGTCCCACAGCCACATTTATTTGACAAGTCTGCATGTTAAACTGAGACATTCTTCAAGCAATACAAAGGTACAAATGCCTCGGTCTATGATATTACCCAAAACAAATATGCAGGAAGCTAACGCAAACACACACCTAGTTAGCACCTAAAGTGAAGCTCGGGCTTTATCACAGACTTATCTTTACTAATACTATCAGCTTCATTCTTCTCTTCCAACAGTGGGAGCACAAATATTTTATGTTGTAGAAGGTGGGTTTCCCCAGGTAATCTTATAACCAGTTCTTTCTTCAATTCTCTAATAGGTTTAGGTCACACAATTCCCTGGAGAACTCCAGAGTAAAGGGAAATAACCGATTGGAAACATATCTTAAGGTCAAGTTTTCTGACCCAAGCCCAAACAGATTAGACTATACTAAATGTGTCACATTCACAAGCAGTCTAGATAACATCTCCTGAATATAATTTTCATTAGCTGGCATAAGCAGATAAACTGCTATTCCTCTGCTTAACTGAATATATCATCTGTCTTTTTAAAAGTATAAGTTTGAGACTTTTTTTTTTTTGCTTAGAAATCATTATTGAACTGAAAAAAATCTGCAAAATCACACCGGCAAAAGCAAACTACTGAATCCAGAATTTTGCAGAGTTAAAATAAAAATGTCCAGTAATGTATGTACTCACTTCAACTAACAAATCACCAAGTCATATACTGCGTAAAATATACATTGTGACTTGGAGTAGAGGCTATGCCCACCACATATCTCTACCTACATATTGTCATTTCTACAACTGCTATATCACTTAATTTATGAAACCACTCAATCACTTTTCTCATCTAATACTTTCTTCCTAATGTTGTTCTAGAGCTATGTTCATACATCTTACATGCTTACACACTCTCTCTCTCCCATTTACAGAACAAATAAAAATCCATTGTTGTAACCTTCCATATTTGAAATGCTTTTTACACAGGAAAAGGAGTAACGGCTTAAGTGATCAGTATGAGAAATGCCTAACGAACACTGCATTATTTAAAAACTGCTTACTGAGATAAAGTTGTACAGTTTGGAAGAATTTAGCTTCCCCAACATACGGTGACTCCACTGTAAATTATGTTAAATAACACAGTGTGAAAGGCAAAGCCTTTTCCATGGTTTTGTGAAAGGTAACCCTCTACACAAGTCTTCTGTGATGCTGGTTTAATCTTCTCTGTTTTTCATTCATGAAGATTACTACAAAAGTGTCAGTGTTTGTGTGAATGCAAACTAAAAGTGTGGTCATTAAAAGGTTAATCAGCTAAAGAAAAAATGTATTGTTTTTGTTAGGGGGATAAAACCCTCTGTACCCCTGTAAGAGAGACTGTACATACCAAAGCCTGCAGCTTAATTATGCTAACTCTGAGGCCACATTCTTTCTGGGAAAATGTCTCGTTTAGAGTTTGTGTGATCACTCTGACAACATAAACAAGGATCTTTCACTGATGCAGTTTTCATCCCTTCTTACCTGAGTATACAACAGTTATATTTTTGAAAATCAAATGCATGCAGTTTTTTTGTACAAAACAGTATTGCAGTATGTATCATGTGTGTTGGTGGCATACACACATTCTGTATCACTAAGTGTACTACCACATAAAATATTTATTTAGCTTATTTTTTACACAGTGCTTCATACTCTAATTTCATTAATAAATCACATTGCCCAGCATAGCTAAACATCCCCTGGGCCTCAATTCATTTAATTGCAAGGAACTGTGACTGTGTAAACTTATATTTAATTTCATTAAGCTGTAATTGATTCCCCTGCTGTTAAACAGGTCTGATATAATGGGTGCTCACTTGTTGAAGTTTTGTTCATCCTTTGCTGTTAACGAAGGCATATTGTTCAGAAACATATAGTGGATATAAAAAGTGTACACACCCCTGTTAAAATGCCAGTTTTTTTTAATATAAAAAAAAATGAGACCACAATAAATAATTTCTAAATTTTCCCACCTTTAATGTGACCCATAACCTGTACAATTAAATTGAAAAACAAACAAATCTGTTAGGGGGAAAATATAAAAAACAAAAGCATACAATAAGCTGGTTCCATAAGTGTGCACACCCTTAAACTAATACTTTGTTGAAGCACCTTTTGATTTAATTACAGCATTCAGTCTTCTTGGGTACACACTTTTAATTCAATTTCTTAAAGTAGCCTCTGGAAGCTTTTTTGGATTCACATGATTTTTAAAAAAAACATCTTTTAAAATATTGGGTTTCATAGCAGTATCTATGAAAGCAAATAGTATTAAGAACATATTGTTATGCTTAAATGAACCAGTTTATAGCACAAATTCATTTCCTATTCTAATATTGAATTGATTTTAGTAAATAAGGATGTATGGATGGAGAATCACAGTTCTGATAAAATTTTGTGATGTCGGTTTATACCATTCACTTAATGGATTTTGGTTACACAGAGATTAATGGATTTTGGTTACACAGAGATTACGTTATGGCATCTTATTGGGTAACAAATATCATCACAGATATGAGGATAGGGCAACATTTAACAGGCATAAATGTTAATATACAATATGTTGGGAGCTGGGATATGTGAAATAATTGGGTAAAAAACTAATATTCTGTGTGGAAAAAAATAAGTATGAAATTCATATTTTTTTCAGAAAGAAAGACGAAAGAAAGCTGGCGAGAAATAAACTGAGATGATTCATAAAGAACAAGTAACTTTCCTGAAAAAGGTACAGGTAAGAAGATGATAAGTGTGGTTTCTGCTAAAGATGAAAATGATCTTAGGTATCATAGTGATAAAGCAATTGTTCATTTCATTATCAGATGAAGTCAAAAAGCTTATATTATCTGCTCATAAAAGTTGCCAACAACTTGCTTCCTTTAGTTT
>NC_056741.1:1083595260-1083652760 GCF_019279795.1 Protopterus annectens
TGGGATTTCTCCCATGTCTGACAAACATGCTGAGTGTTTCCTTTTCAGACTTACCAATGAATGGAGCTGTGGGCAGCAGCACAGACTCTACATGGTGCCCTATAGGGGAAAGAGTTGTACAGACCAACTGGTTTGGCCATCTACTATGGTGTGCAGTATCCTCAAGATAGGAGAACCCGGATCACAGCCTGCGTGCCATGGCAGGGTTACCCACTGGATGGTGTAAAATATGGCTCTAGATGATTCGGTCATGTTGACTAATGTCGCCAAAATGGGTAGTTACTGGTGATAAGTGGGTTGAGGACCTGAGGGACCCTGGCTAGTGGTGGGAGGGTTATATGTGCCCCTATTGGCCAGTGTGTGCCCACCATAAAGCCCAGCAGCCCTGGGTCAATAAGCTACAGGCTGGCTGGTGTTGTTGCCAAGATAGCTTTGTTGAGTGAAAACTGGATATAAAACCAACCTGCCAAACATGAACTGAGAATTGCTACACTTAATGTAGTTTCACTGACAGGATGAAATGAATGACATGATGATACAGAGGAGGCTGGACAGCCTATGTATCCAAGAGATAAGATGGAAGGGCAGTGCAGTAAAACCACTTGGATTGGGATCCATACTCTTCTGACCAGTAACTGACAAATAAGACAAACCCTCTGTGAAAAGTAGCAAAAAAGAGGGAATAATCCACTAAAATCCACTTTATTGACCAACAAAATACGGATTGAGCGCTTTCATAAGTTTATATCACAACTTCATCAGAATCCAAGTTGCAACTGAAAAAAGTTCAGTTTAAATACCTGAATACTTAATCAATTTAACACCTGCTCTAATTAACCCTTAAAAACTTGGTTAAAATTGTTCATTTAAATACAAAACTTAATCTAGCTGCCAACAGTACTAAATAAATAAATACACATACATTAATATCTAAAATTTATATATGTGCACTCTATAAAATATAAAAAAATGAAACAGGTATATACATATATAAATGTCAAAAGTTAATATTGTAAAAATGTCAAAATGTCACATTTAAACATAGTAAGACCTGAATCTTAGCACACTAGCTATTGAAATGGACTCATTCAAACCAGGGAGAACTGTGGCATTCAATCTTATACTCAATAAGGTCGCCCCAAGCCCCCACCCCAGTATTGGTTATGAACCATGTCTAATCCCACAAATAGAAATCCATGGTCAGGAAAATTCATCAAATGAAAATAAAGAGAGTTTCTAGCTTTTTTATTTTTTATGTCATTTAAATGTTCATATATCCTCTCTCTAAACTGACGGACAGTTTTACCCACATAAAAACTTGGGCATTTTTGACAGATGGCTAAGTATACTATGCCCACTGTCTTGTAATTAAAACTACTGGATGTATTGATTACTAAAGGTGAAGTAAAAGCAACATATATACAGAAAAACTACTTATTCCAACAGTCTTCTGCACTACGACAGTTGTCACCCAGCTCCCCAGAAAAAAAGGTATAATAAAGGGAGAATTTATAAGGTTGGCCCGTATGATTACAGATGAAGGAACTTTTGAAGAGGAAAGTATCAAATTAACGAATATGTTTTTGGCAAGAAATTACCCTGGTGATATTGTTGACCAAATTCAGGGTGAAATTTCAGACAGAAGACGGAGGGGCACTATCAAACCTATTATGTATGAAACTGATTTTATTAATTCTAAACAAACTGATTATAAAAGTGACACCCTTTCTTGTTCTTTCATCACTACCTATACACAAGACTATCCTGTAGTCAAACAGATTATTATCAATAACTGGTCTTTTTTTTCAAGGCTTTGAAGGAATGAAGGAAATCCTGGGAGAGCGACATAGGTTTGTCACTAGACAGGCTAGGTATTAAAAAATATGTTAGAAGTAGATGACAAAGTTTCTGATTTTTTAAGTCAGAAAAAGTGTGATACTTTTAAATGTAGAAGTTGTAGTCAGTGTTCTTGGTTGCTTGAAACTGATGAAGTTACTGTCAATAGGTTTAACATAAAAAGCTCCTTTCATTTTAATTGCAAGACAGTGGGCATAATATACTTAGCCATGTCTCAAAAATGCCCAGGTTTTTATGTGGGTAAAACTGTCCGTCAATTTAGAGAGAGGATATACGAGGATTTAAATGACATAAAAAATAAAAAAGCTAGTAACTCTCTTTATTGTCATTTGATGAATTTTCCTGACTATGGATTTCATTTTGTGAGATTAGACACAGTTCATAACCAATACTGAGGGGGGGATCTTGGGGCGACCTTATTGAGTATAAGGAGTTGCACTGGCAAATAAGGTTGAATGCCACAGTTCCCCCTGGTTTGAATGAGTCCATTTCAATAGCTAGTGTGTTAAGACTCAGGTCTTACTATGTTTATATGTGACATTTTGACATTTTTACAATATTAACTTTTGACATTTATATATGTACATACGTATTTCATTTTTTTTATATTTTATAGTGTGTACATATTTAAATTTTAGGTATTAATGTATGTGGATTTATTTATTTAGTACTGTTGGCAGCTAGATTAAGATCTGTATTTAAATGAACAATTTTTAACCAAGTTTTTAAGGGTTAATTAGGGCAGGTGATTAAGTGATTAAGTATTCAGGTATTTAAACTGAACTTTTTTCAGTTGCAACTTGGATTCTGATAAAGTTGTGATATAAACTTATGAAAGCGCTCAGTCTGTATTTTGTTGGTCAATAAAGTGGATTTTAGTGGATTTTTCCCTCTTTTTTGCTACTTTTCACAGAGGGTTTGTCTTATCCATACTCTTCTGTTCAGGAGGGAACAGGCTAGAAATGGTGTAGGAATTGTGGTGAAAGAGAGGCTTCAGAAAGCAGTGAGGGATATCATCAGAATTGATGACAGACTCATGGCAATCAGACAATCAGACAATCCGACTCCAATGATAGCGCAGTATTCTTAATCTCAACCTATGTCCCGCAGCAGGGAGGGTTGTAATAGTGAGGAAAAGGGAATTCAGACTGCCCGGGTCCACATGGGTGGGGCAACAGGAATAAAGAAGGAGAAGCCATTCTACAATTCTGTCTGGCAATGGCTTGATAGTAGCCAACACATGGTTCAGAAAGAGAGACAGTCACATGATCACATACAAGAGTAGCCAACATGCAACTCAGGTAGACTTACTCCTAGTAAGGAAAAGTTACTGGAGTACAATCCATGATTGCAAAGTCATCCCCAGTGAAACAGCTGGTCTGCAGCATAAACCTCTTTGCAACAGTCAGCTGCAAGCAGGGGTCAGAGAAAGCTCTAAGGTCAACAGATACCAGGCTGAAATCAGGCACCCTTCGTAAGGGATAAGAGCAACAACCTGCTCACCAGTCCACATGACATCAAAGGCAGATGGAAGCAGTATTTCCAGCAGCTTCTGAATGAAGAAAACCCCACAGAAGCTGTATTTCCACAGAAACTGCCTATGATGAGAAAAGAAGGGGAGCCCACCCACCCTAGAATAAGTAAGAACAGCACTAAGGAAAATGAAGTCAGGGAAAGCAGCAGGCTCAAATGAGGTCACAGCAGATATGATAAAAATGCTGGGTGAGATAAGGGAGACATGGCTCCTGATGGTGCTAATAGCAGTGTGGAGAGAATGGTGTATCTCCGATGACTGTAGAATAAGCATACTCATGACAGTGTACAAGAACAAATGGGACATCCATAACTGTGAGCAGTAAAGAGCCATCAAACTGCTATCACACTGCGTGAAAGTTCTGGACAGGGTGACTAATAAATGGATATGCAGAGTAGTAGCAAGTAAGACGGGAAATGAGCAGTTTGGATTAAGATCAGGATGCAGCACAATTGATCCGATTGTTGCAGTGAGACAGATACTTGAGAAGAAGTAAGAGATGAGGAGAGAGTCCAACTGGGCATTCCTAGACTTGGAGAAAGCATATGACAAGGTCCCAAGAAAGCTTATTTGAACAGTACTGTGGTGGCTTGAAGTCCATGAAACATTGGTAAAATTAATGCAGGTTATGTACAAGGACCCAATAACTCAAGTAAGAACAGTGTTCGGCCTCGGGTTTCCCAGTGGGAGTGGGTGCACATCAGGGTTCAGCTCTGAGCCCATTGCTGTTCATATTGGTGATGAACTACATTAGCAAACAGGTCGAGGGGACAGATCAACAAAGTTGCTGTATGCAGATGATGTGGCATTACAGGCTGACTCTGAGCTAGAGCTTCAGCAAAGGATAAGTGAATGGAATGCAAAACTAAAGGCACATGGGGTGAAATTAAGCACAGATACAATGGCAGTAATGGCAGCAAATTGGTGAAATCAGAAGAAGCTGAGAGTACAGATAGAAGGGAAGATAATGGAACAATTAAACAGCTTCAAGTATCTGGGAGGGGTGGTTGAGGAGAAGGGAGGTCTGAATGAAGAGGTTAAAGCTAGAATCAGAGGAGCTGCAGCCAATTGGCATAGAGTGTCAGGTGTAGTCTGTCACAGAAGGATGCCAAAGAAGCTGAAAAGTAAGGTGTACAAGACAGTGGTGTGACCAGTACTATTGCATGGTATAGAAACCTGGGCAGTAAAGGCAAAACAGTTGAAGAAGCTAGAAGCAATGGAAATGAAGTGCCTGAGAAAGGTGGTAAGATGCACACTGTGGGACAGACGAAGGAATGAGGACATAAGAGCAGAAGCCAAAGTAGCTCTTATTGCAGAAAAGATCAAAGAGAACAGATTATGGTGGTTTTGTTACATTTGTAGAAAAGCAGAGAACAATCTGGTGAGGAAGGTTTGGGACAGACAGGAAGAAGGTAAGAGGAAGCGAGGACGTCTAGCAAAGAGGTGGATGGAATGTGTGAAAGAAGATCTGCGACAATCAGGCATGAGTGTTGAAGAAGGTGGGAGTGTGGCACTGAACTGAGATATTTTGTGCAAACCACTGTAATAAATAGTGGTTGGTAATAACATGTACCCTTGCGCTTTGCTTTCCTCTTAATTACATTTAATGACACTGTAAAAGCCAATTCTGATCACTCTGGGTGCATTTCTTTTCTCACAAGTCCCATAGGACTGCCTATTACATATAAAGTAAAGGGCTCCTTTAAGCAAATGATGTTTTTTTTTTTCAGGGATGCAAGTTTCTTTATACTACCAACATAGGGGACAAGCTGTCACACTCCCTAAATGCACTTGCATACACCCCCCACCCCCACTCACACACACACACACACACACACACACACATATATATATATATATATATATATATATATATATATATATATATATATATATAGTTCCCTATCAGAATCCTGAAACACTATAAGCCTGAAAGTCAAAATCCTGAAAACTAATGACTGAAAATGCAAAATCTCGAAAATGCAAAATCCTGAAAGTCAAAATCCTGAAAACACAAATAATGCTAATATGTCACTATAAAGACACTAATATCTACCAACTGACCCTGACCCTAATCCTAACCCTAAGGTCCGTCACTATCGCACACTCACCTGACCCGCGCCCTAACCCTAACTCACTTAAACCGCCCCTAACCCCAATATTTGTCACTATTGCATACATGCCTAACCTGCGCCCTAACCCTAACTCACTTATACCGCCCCTAACCCTAACATAAAACCAACCGCACACTTACCTGGACCCAACGCATGACCTAACACCACAGGGCTAACAATAGCAAAGCCACAATGACGTCAGTATGTCCATTTTGTGTTTTCAGGATTTTGACTTTCAGGATTTTGCATTTTCGAGATTTTGCATTTTCAGTCATTAGTTTTCAGGATTTTGACTTTCAGGCTTATAGTGTTTCAGGATTCTAATAGGGAACCATATATATATATATATATATATATATATATATATATAAATAATATATATATATATATATATATATATATATATATATATATGTACATTTATTTATATATATATTTTTATATATATATATATGTGTGTGTGTGTGTGTGTTGTGTGTATATGTGTTTGTATATACATTATGTATATATGAACTGTATATATGTATGTATACTTTATATTCAAACATATTTTATATCTATCTGTGTGTCTGTGTCCATGTTTGTATGTATAGATAGATAGATATAATATATAACAACTACATAGTCGCACATCGCTGGGAAGAGAGAAACTTCCCAAAAAGAATGTACAGCAGACCTGGATAATTAGTTATTTCACTGTAATTTCAGCAAACAGTTTTCAGTATTTAACATATTGAAGACACACAGGAAAGACTTAAATGGAATGCAATATTACTCACATGTTGCAATTAACAGGTAGTGTATTGCAGTACAGGTTGGTTGGTAAATGAAGATGTTCTGCATAATTCACTGATGCCCAGCAGCGTTTGCCTTTTTCCAAAAAAAAAAAAAAAAAAAAAGCCTTACTGACCCATTCTACATTTGTCAAGTTTAAACAAATTCCTACAACTACCAAAGTGTAAAATGGTGACACTGCAAAAACAGTTTTCTCTGATCCTCCCAGGAGTGCTTATGGTAAACCTGTATTTTAAGGATGCCTACCTTCATGTTCCCATCAGTTCATGCATTTTGAAGTGTGGGGGGGTCCCATTTCCAGTCCTGTGGCTTGTCCTTCGGCTTGTATGCTGCAGCCAGGGTCTTCACAAAGTGCCTGGCCCCATTGTTGCCTTTTGCAGGACAAACCGCATGCACATTATCCTTTCCTGGGTGACTGTTTGATTTGCAGGATCAGCAGAGCTATTCAACTCACAATGGATTGCTACAAGAGGGAAGGCCTATCCCTAAACCAACAGAAATGCCATCTCACTCCTGTTGCTTGGGTTACCTTTCTGGGAGCAAAAAAACAAATGGCTTTTCTCCTAAGGACAAAATTCTGTTCCTGTCTTAGAACTTCAGTAGGCTTACATACCTCAGCAGCATATCTACAGGGAATTCTTCAGACTACAAGATTACATGGCTTCCTGCATCTTGATTGTTACCCTCACAAGGCTTCACATGAAGAAATTCCAGTGGTACTTTAACACGTGTTTATGTCAACATCTCCATTCTCTGCAAGCAGATATCCCTCTTCTTTCTTGCATAAAAAAACACCTTTTATGGTGGTTTAGAACTTGTCGCCTCACAGCAAGAGGTTCTCCGGTTCGATCCTCGGCTAGGGTGCCTTCTGTTTGGAGTCTGCATGTCCTCCCTGTGGTCGCGTGGGTTTCTTCCGGGTGCTCCGGTTTCCTCCCACATCCCAAAGACATGCTGTAGGTGGATTGGACACTCTAAATTGGCCCTAGGCATGAGTGTGTGTGTGTGTGTGCCTTCCTTGGAAGGTTGGGCGCCGGGCTGGCAACTCGACACTGTAAAACTCCACTGCCAATCATAAGCGGATATGTGATCCACTGTGGCGACCCCTAACTGGGAAAAAGCCGAAAGAAGAAGAAGAAGATGGTGGTTTAGAATAGTTGGCTCAACAGCAGATTTAAATCAGATTGGAAACTGGTTACTAGCTGCTAATGACAGATGCATCAGACACTGCCTGGATGCCCACTCTGGAACCTAAAGGTACAGAGTGTCTCAGACAAAATAATGTTGGAGAAACATATTAACATAAAGAAGATGATGGCAGTGACCTAAGCCATCAAACTATTCACACAATTGGCTGACATGATACCTGAGGATTCAAAAAGACAATACCATTATCAGGGGGTTCATAAACAAACAAGGATGCACTCATTTTACTTACTACACAGACTAACCATACAGATGTGGGAGTTACCACATGTGTTGGGGCATTTTGCAGTTGTCTAATAAACTCCAGGACAAGACAACAGTCCGACAGATAACATGAGCATGTCTTACATAAACCCCCAATGAATGTATGCTGAAAAAGGAAGTATTCCTAGACTTGGTTCAGAAATATGGTGTGCCAGAAATAGACCTTTTTGCTTCTCCAGGAAACAGACAACTCAGTGAATTCTGCACTATGATTCAACAGAGGTAGCCTTGGGTGATAAACAAACTCTTCTTCCTCTGGACAGAAATATGCTTTCTCTCTTTTATCCTTCATCTCCAGGGTATTATAGAAGAAGAGGGAGGACAGGCTTAGAATGATTTTGAAATCTCCTTTCTGGCCCAGGCAGTACTGGTATTCCCTCTTGCAGAACCTGGTCATAGAGAGACCGCTGGTGCTGTCCCAGCATGTGGACCTTTAATCTTAGGGCAGGGGATCGGTCATGTACTGCAACCTGAAAACATTGCATCTGACAGGATGACAGGATGAATTATGTAGTATTTATCCATTCCATGGACACATTTTTTGATGGTGTTGTACACATTTTGAGTGAGGCCAGAATACCCAATACCAGAAAATCATACATAGCTAAATAGAAGACGTTCTGTCACTGTTGTCTAATCAGAGGGCAGCAGCTGAGCCAAGCTTTCCTGTCTGGGGTCCTCAGTTATTTTTCAGATGTTTCCAAAGAAAGCTTGTCTTATGCATATATCAGAGTGCATGCCTCAAATATTTTTTACTGTCTGCCAGTAAATCCTCTTGCTTACTGTCAGCTACCCATGAAGCAGTTTTTTTCGATGAGTCCTCCACTTGAGACCACCCAGGACAGAGCCACCTCCTGTATGGGACTTCAATGCTTTGTTAGATAACTTCCCCTGCAACCTTTGGATTCAGCAGCCTCTGTCACCATCATGACACTGACATGAAAAGCTGTCTTACTGGTAGCCTTGACCTGGGCTGGGCATACCTCAGAGTTACAAGACTTTATGTGCACAATGAAAAGGTCACACTATGTACAACCCTATTTTCATGCCCAAGGTAGTAACAGAACTTTCACTAAACCATGAAGTACATTACCTGGGTCGTCTCCATTACCACTAAGCAAAGGTGAGAGGATTTCACCTGGACTGGACAAAATCAGATAGAAGAGCACACCAACTTTATGTTGCATTTACAAAGAGAAAAGATGGAAAACCAGTAAATAAAAAGTTGATTTCGAAAATGAATAACTATATATAATTATATATATCTGCATTATCTTTTGTTACATGCACCATTTTAAAATTGTTATTTCTTTTTTTTTTTTATTTTGCATATCGGGGTAGTATATTGATCAAAGGTGATCATTTGCAGACACAGTCTGGGTGAGGAAAAAAAGAACACAAAAACCCTCACAGGTAGTACAATACCAGTAACAATTGCACAATTGCAAAGCAATAAAATAAGAAAAGTAACAGAAACATTTACAGGTAGTAAATCTTAGAAAGATAATAGACTATGTACAATATATATAGGTGTTTTGGAAAATTGTTAAATTCAATAACGAGAAGTAATTTAGAGCCAGAGAAGTGTACATTTGAGGTTGCTAAATGTGAGGTAGCAACTATGTAAGTCTCTGCTTCAAGTTAGGGCCTACTCCATTGAGGCCGCAGCTGCCACCACAGCCTTTTTAAGAAGGGTCTCCATTCAAACAATTCTGGTAGCAGTAATGTGGCCCTCTGTTCATACTTTTACCAAGCTTTGTGACCTAGAAACCATGATTAGTGCTCTCAGGTCCTGTTACAAGCCAACCACTCAGTACTCTATAGCTCTGGGAGTCATCCCAATATTCAGTACTGATACCCCAAACATGTCCCCAGACTCTCACTCCAACTTCCTAAGCACCCTGGAATCTGTCAAGGTCCAACCCAATACTCTCATACTAGGTGACTTCAACTACACTTCTATCAACTGGGAAAACTATTCAAGTACCAATGTACAGGCCCAACGCTTTCTGGAATTTACTAATTCCAATGCCCTGGACCAGCTCATTCTGACCCCCATTAGAGGAAGCAACATCCTCAACCTGGTTATCACCAACATGGGAGACCATTGCTCCACACTTATAGTTAATCCTCCCTGATTACCATGGAAATGTCCATCTCACCTACACCCCCCGCTAAGGTGACCACCCAGAAAAACTTCTCTAAAGCCGACTTCGGACTCCTAAGAACAGAGGTGGCTAACTTCTCGGCACCCATGCCAATGGAAAATAGCTGCATGGCTGCCGAATCAAACAACAATGCACTGTACAAGCATATACACAAATGCATGGACCTTGCCATACCAAGCAGAACTAAGATGCTCTCCTCCAAAAAAAGGAAGCCAACCTGGTGGTCCCCAGCAATCAATAAACTCTACAACAAAAGGAAGAAACTGTTGCAGAAAAAATGAAGTCACAAGATTGGAAAACCTCCCTTATCAGTCTCAACAAAAAGCTGAGATCCCTTATCAAATACTCTAAAGCCAGCTATGAAGGCAGAATTGCAGCTGACACTATAAATAAACACAAAGCAATCTATAGCTATATCAAAAACCTCAAAGGCAATATCCAGATTTGGTCTGAGTTATTGTACAATGGCACCTCCTGTACTGAGGTAACAGATATAGCCAACATGCTGGCTGACAGATTCAGTGCCAACTTTATCCCCCCCCCCAAGAGCCCTATCACAATACCAGAAGAAAGCCTGGAACCCACCATTTATGCAGCACAGGTAAAAGCTGCATTGTCCAATGCCAAGAATACAATGTCCATGGGATAATATCCCTGGCTACGTCCTACATGAGCTACAAAATGAACTGGCACCACATCTGTGTGCCCTGTTCAGTTACAGCCTTATCTCAGGCTATGTCCATAACAAATGCTGCACTGCTACAGTCATCCCACTCCATAAAGAGGGAGCAACGACAGACCCTAGGAACTATCGCCCTATTAGCCTGATGACTCTGGTATGCAAAGCTATGGAGCGCAGCATCATGGACCTGCTTAACAAAGATTTAGGCAATTTCCAAACTCTTGACCCCACACAGTTTGGCTTTGTCCAGGGGAGATCCTGCCTGCTGAACCTGGTTGACTTCTTTGAGTCAGTCATCAAGGCTGTGGATGAAGGTAAGGCAGTGCATACAGCCTACCTCGACCTGGCCAAGACCTTTGATACCATTCCCCACTCAGGTATCATTGATAAACTCACCAAACTAGGCATCAATCGTTACATTACTAGGTGGGTTGCAAATTGGCTCACAGACAGGACCCACAGAGTCAAAGTTGCGGATTCCAAGTCAGACTGTTGACCAGTCACAAGTGGAGTCCCATAGGGCTCGGTCCTGGGCCATCTCCTGATTGGCATCTACTTCTCAGAAGTCCAGGCCAACACAGAAGGACTCTGGCTAACCAAGTTCACTGATGGCTGCAAGCTAGGAGTCATTATCAACTCCCCAAGTGATGCAGACATCCTACAAAAGGGCCTCTCTGAAACCAATGACTGGTGTTGGAACCATGGCCTGAAGTTTAATGCCAAAAATGCATTATCATCTCCTTTGGAAAAAACTCACTTCCCACGAATTACCACGTTGATGGGAGCCCAATGAACACCGAAGAGATCTGGGCACCCAGGTCGACAGCCACCTCACCTTCGACCACCACATTGCCACTGTGGTCAGAAAGTCCTTCTACATGGCACATCTTATAACCAAAGGTTTCACATCCAGGAAGAAAGAGGTCATCATCCCTCTCTACTCATCCCCCATTAGACCAGTCATCGAATATAATGCCCTGTTTGGCACGTACCTGACCAGGCACCTACATCAGCTGGAGAGGCCTAAAAAGTACCTCACAAAAAGGATCCTAGGCCTTAACTGTTCTGAGTCTCTTATCATCTGCTTAGAGGTGTTCTCTGCTTGACTTGCATAGCCATTTCTGACCCACCCTACTTGAAATGCTACACCTAAAGAAATCCCAATACCCATGTGCCACACGCTCCGGAGATCATAACTTCATTACCACAATTAACAGAACATGGCGGAGGGACAGGTTCATCTCCCAAAGACTGCCCATTTTCTGGAATAAGGTTCCCATTCATGTCAAGCAGAGCACCTCACTGGCCCTCTTCAAGAGAAATTTTGACGAGTTGATGGGTAACAGAAAATTCACTCCAGAGATCATTCCAGTTGTCCTACTGGATATGGGCACTGTGAACTAACATCAGGTGGCACGGTGCCCAGGCAAATTCTTTTGGGCTAGGCTTGTAAAGGCTCCAGGGCCATTAGCCTAGTACACACCTATGAACCTATGAACCTAGAGTATGAAATAACCATAATTGTAGGTATTTGAGTAGATTCAATGTTGCAGTACCACCTCATTCCCTCGTTCCCTCCCTGTCTTTCATCCTATCCTCTGGTTAGTTCCTTTGCTGGATAACCCATCTTAACCCCCTGGTACAAGTCTGGGACTGATAAGGGCTGGTCATGCTTTGGAACTTGGGACAATATGCTTAAATTTTGAGGAAAGAAAGACCCAAACATTGCACTGGCCAACTACTCTTTACACTACTAATGTGCTGATGTCAGAAGAGGAATGTGTCTGCCAGGGTATGGGCGAATGAAAGAGCTTGAAAAAAACGAAAAAGCCAGCAAGTGTTGGCAAATGCCACATCCAAATAAATAGTTTATTACCATAGGGAAAACAAATTCCCCTATGTCTGTAAAATTGTAACAAACAATTTACAAAGCCATCAGACCGGTTTCGGCTCCTGAGAGCCTTCTTCAATGATACAAAAAAAGAAAAATTTTTAAGTATCAGTATGCATACATATATATGGTTCAACCACACATAGAAACCAATCAAAACACTACATTTATAATTGGTCATTAAGACCAGGTGAAAACAGAGCTCCAAGTTTTATAATCCATTTTCTCTCCTTTAAACTGAGTAATTCATTCCAATAATGTTTGTCTTTACATTTTCCCTTTATGCAGTCAATGGTAACAAATTTGTAGCATGCAGATGCATGTTTCAAACTATGTTTATAAAGTGCATTACTAATGCGTTTATTTTTGATATCACTCAAGTGTTCACAAATTCTGAGACGAAAAGACCTGGAAGTCTTTCCAACATAGAAAGCAGAACAGTTACAGGTCACCAAATAGATGACCCATTCAGTACTGCAATTGGCCCAAAATTTGATGTCAAAGACCTGTGAAGTGTTTTTACTGCTAAATTCACAAGTATGTGAAACCCTGATACAAAAAGAACAATGCCCACAGGGTGAGCACCCAACAATGGGTTTACCTAAAAGGGACAACTGGACGAAAGCAAAAGAATTAGAACCCACTCTCTTGTAATGACCGAATTTGGAGCCAATAGTCTGTCCCCTTCTAAATGAGAAAGAACATCTCTCTGGAAGAAAAGAGTTCAATTTTGGATCAGCTTTAAGCACATTCCAATGTCTATATATAATGTTTTTAAAGCCCTGTGTGTTACGTCCATAGGTGGTCACCAATCGCAAGGGCTGTGGATTCAAATTTTTATTCCTATCTCTATATGATAATAAATCTTCTCTGTTTAAACTGGATGCCCATCTTTTGGCTATATGCACAGAACCTGGACGATAACCCCTCCTGATGAATCTATGTACCAGGTCATCCCGGGCCTCAAAAAAGGACTGCTGACTAGAACAAATTCTTCTAGCTCTTATAAACTGAGATTTGGGTATGTTCTGGATGATATGTTGTGGGTGGAAGCTGGTAGCATGTAATAACGAATCAAATTCAGGGAATTTTCTAAACATCCAAGTTGACAAAGTATTGTCCTCATTTCTAATAACTTCAACATCAAGAAATACTATCCTAGATGTATGACAAGTCAAATTGAATTCTATTCCCCAAATATTGTTATTAAGATATTCAAGAAACTCCATAAGATAAAGTTCATCAGCTTTCCACACCAACCAACAATCATCCAGATACCGACGCCAAATATCCATCTCGCACATATAGATATTATGATTATGATCATAAATCATGATTTCTTCTATATATGCCATGAAAAGATCTGCATATATGGGTGCAAAGGATGCACCCATAGCAGTACCTTTAGTTTGTCAGTAGCATTGATTTTGAAAATAAAAAACATTACTGGACAAAACAAGCTCTGTAAGACATACCAAGAATGTGTTAAATCCTGGTCGACATAAACCTGATCTAGTCAACCAATAGTCCAGTGCCTGTAGGCCTGCCCAATGTGGAATGTTGGTATAAAGAGAGGTAATGTCCAGAGTGCATAATAGCCATTGTGATTCAAGTTGGGTGTTGTTAATAATATCCAAAAATTGGGTGGTATCTTGGATTCTAGCTCTAATGAATGCCAATAGTGGTTTTAAGTATTGGGTTAAATATTCAGACAAAGGTTCAGTGAGAGACCCATGTCCAGAGACAATGGGCCGACCTGGTGGATTGGTAACATCTTTATGGATCTTAGGTAACAAATATAAATATTGTTTCATAGGTGAAACAACCATTAATTGTTCTTTCGTAGGTTGTGTAATGATACCCTCCTCCACCGCCTCAGTCAAAAACTGACCAATTTGATGCTGAAAATGAGATGAGGGATCCAAAGGCATCTGCCTATAGTATTCTTTGTCACCCAATTGCCTCAAAGCCTCATTGTCATAAACAACCTTATCCAATACCACCACTGCTCCACCTTTATCAGCTTGAATGATGACCAAATCTTTATTATTAATAAGCTCATCCAAACTATGTATTTCTTCAGTAGACAAATTATTATAAGAGATAGGTAGATCCTTAAGATGACAATGTAAGTCCTGTAGGACATTTTTTTGAAACACCCCCACGAAATGTGTCATCAGTGGATTGAATGTAGATTTTTTGAACTTGAAATCCTGAGGTATATCACAAACATTATTCTCAAAAAACACCTTCAAATTCAAAATTCGACAAAAATTTATCACATCCTGGGCCAAAGATTGTTCAGAAACAAAGAACCCAGGGACAAAATTAAGCCCTTTGTTTAATAATCTGAGTTGACCATTGGTCAATTCAACAGAAGAGATATTATGGACATTGGAATTAGAAGTTAGTGTTGTGTCATGATTTTCAATAATGTCTCCAAACTCTGTTTGGATGTTTCTTTTCTTATGCTTCCGCCCCCCTCGTCTGTATCTAAATTGGGAGGGTGTGGACAGTTATCCCTTTTGGCCTTGGGTGCCCCGTCACTAGAGTATTCTTCCAATTCACCTTCCGTGTTGGAAGAAGTATCCTCCCCAGAGGTACCACTAGAAAAAACAACATTTTTCTTAAGAATAGATTTTGGCCTTTTTCTTTTGGGAGTAGATGACCTCTTATCGTACTTATTGTCATCTCTGGGTAATCTGAAAGAAACATTTTTGGATGTATCAAACGGTTTACCCCTCTCATAATCACCTACAAACCCTAAAACAATTTTTAAGTTTCCTGTCCTTTAGGGTGGCTTCCATCTTGGACAAATCAGTGGTAAGTTTTTTAACCTGTGTAGCAAAAGAATCACAGGCTTCAAACTTGTTAGACTCTAAGCAAACAGTTTCTAGGTCTTTGACACCTTTTTGCACCTTACGTTCATACAAATTAGCCAAAGCATCCACAAATTTAGAGGAGGCTAATTGTTGAATATGACCCCAATCCTCAATGAGTTGGTCATCAATATTAGAGACCAAAGGCTGTATCTTAACCTTAAGGCCCCGTGGAGTAATATGTTTCTCCTGATATGCTTTGAATAAACGTAGATGCCACACATTGGTCCTAACCATCTTCATGTTCTTACCCAACCTGGTAAAAAATAACTCACATTGTGTGTCCAAATCAGATCCCACAGTCACAGAAGTGGATGACAATCCATGTTTATCCAAACCAAACACAGATAAATCATACACATCAGAAGATAAATCCTGTATGATGGGTGAAAGTGCCATATTCTAAACCTCAAAACCAAACACAACCAAACCAAATAGAATATATCATCAAGTGTGAACAAATGTAGCACTCAATGAAAAAACCAGTGTTGAATGTATGCTAATACATACACTGACACAAAAATTGATATATCATATATTATCCGGCCTGTACACTAAAGATATAGCCTAAATGAGAATTCCTCAAGATATTGAATTGATCCAAAACAAGACCATTATACACAAAAATACCAATAATCAAAAAAATATGTTATATAACTTGGTATGTGTATAAGTCTTGTGGATCAGTGTTTAATTATTTCAACCAATGCAATAAACAGCCAAGACGAACTGACAACCCCACTGAAGTCATCATACTGCGTATTGGTCAATCTTGGAAACCAACTAAAAAACAATACCAATCCACATAGGATGTTAGAACAATGCCCATATCTATGTATATCGGCCTGGAACCACCTAGTATGGTAACATAATCATAAAAATTTTAAACCAATATAAAGTGTCAGTGTTAATCAGCAATACCAATATTCATAGCACACCTATAGACACATTACAAAGATGATGTGGTTGTCTCCCAAAAATCCCATAAGTCAAAAATCTTGATATATATCCCAAAAACCACAATATAACTAACTAAACCAAATAATATATATCACCAGATAGTATTGGCAATATATGGCAATATTCACCCAACCTGTGACTGGGAACCAAAACCATAAGCATCTATAATGATGCCTTTTGTATGATCATAAAAAATATAGCATATAGACCTCGAAGCCCTGTTAGGACCAAAAATGTGTGTGCATCAACCTAAATTCTATTAACAATTAAAATAAAAAAATCAAAATGCCAAACATCCTGAAAAACTAGACTAATCTGAAATAGTGATCCACTGTTAATCAAACATAAACAACAGGTTCATGTATATGAAAATTAAGGGACATTCACTGCCACAGACCCATAGGTATCATCCCCATTGAAAAAACTTAAATATAAAACCAAATAAATAAAGTAAGACTACATCCAAAACACTACAGAAAAATGATATCTAATTTAAACGCAAAATGACCCAGAATGTGAACAATATAACTATCGTAAACATCGAAATCATGCAAACTGCATGTACCTAAGTCCGTATAAAAAACGGACACAGAGAAATGCAAAAACCAACATAAAATGAAAAAAACTAGCAAGAATAAATCAGAAAATGTAACCACATACATCTGTTGTATCATAACCGTACCACATTAAACTTGTACCACACTAAATAAATAATTAATTACTTAATCAAACAAAGTGAGCAACAAGCTCACTAAAACCACCTTCAATATATGTCAATATGAATATCAAAACAGACAAACAATATGACTGTGATTGCTGTTATAAAAAACTGGCCCAAACAAAACAAATATCCATTCGGACCGCTTTAGGAAGCAGACTAGAAATAAATCCAAACCAGCATAAACACAAAAAATGTGTATAAAAAACCAAAAATGTTTGACAAAAATTAAACAATAAATACTCCTAGGTATAACTGATATGTGTGTCAACAATCATACTAATGTAACCACAAATACAAATACAATCACTATAGTCAGCCCCTAAAATCTACAAAACAAGCGTCTATTGAGTCCGTTTGAAAAGAAAAACGGACATGAAATTCAAAAATAGCGTTTAACAAAACGCTAACAATATTACTCAACTGAATCCAAAAGTAAAGCTACGTACAAAAACTTGTAACGTAGCCATACCGCATTAAACTAATATCCTGATAAATAAAAAATATTTAATCAAAACAATAAGCCATAAGCTAACCTCAACATACCTTAGCATGTGTTGGCACACATATCAGTGAAAATAGCTGGTCCAAATCAAATCACCATTAGGAACCAAAACCATACAAAACAAAAATACATTCCATCTGCTCGAAAAACGGACACAATACAAATAGATATGTTGTACTCTTCCAAACGCTGGTAATATTCGCAAATAAACCAACAGGAAGTAGGGTTACGTAAATGTACAAAACGTAACCATATAGATGAAAACAGCGGTCAGCCAAGAAACAATTACTTAAATACTATAATATTCATGATATTCATGAATACATGACATAGAAGATGTTACAATACAAAAACAATTGTGTATGCAGTCTGTTTAAAAAACGGACCCGATGTAAATCCAAATCGTCGTAAATATATGGAGCTCTTCGAAACGATGGCTGGAACCAAAAGTATGAATCCAATACCACGAGATAATAACACTAAAAGTCACAATAATGATGAACCTTGACATAAGTTGCGCACCAGCCAACAACAGTTCACAGCAACTGGAAAAAAACATCCAAACACAAGCAGGTGCCCGTAGAACTCTAGTATTCTGGCCCACCTCAGCAGAGCTGTAGCTGGCTCATCTAATTAAAAACCAAAAAGCC
Organism: Protopterus annectens; assembly: GCF_019279795.1. Taxonomy (NCBI): domain Eukaryota; kingdom Metazoa; phylum Chordata; order Ceratodontiformes; family Protopteridae; genus Protopterus; species Protopterus annectens. Next base: position 1,083,613,481 of record NC_056741.1, read on the forward strand.
AAAAAAACAAGCCAGACCAGCTGAATATGTAGTAAGCACTTTTGTTTACTTCATGAGCAGACTTCATCAGTCTGATGAAGTTTGCTTATGAAGTAAACGAAAGCGCTTACTACATATTCAGCTGGTCTAGCGTGATTTTTTTTTGGCTTTTTGGTTTTTATAAATTTGTTTTTTCTTTGGTTTGGTTCATCTAATTCCCAGTGCACTTCCTCAGTATGGCATCCTTCATCTCTAAGCTGAGCAGCCAAAAAAAAAAAAAAAACTTTATAAAACTTCAGCAAACCGCTTGCTACAGTTTTAACAAGCAACTTGCTACAAAGTATTTCACACATGAAATACTAAACCAAGTGCTTCAGTCATGTCCACAAAACCTCTGTAGCAAAATCAGACTCCATTTCCTTACTGGCATCTGTCAATTATGCCTGTAACAACCTGCACCCATGGCAGCAGCCATTTCTACCCTAGCTATGCTTTTGTGTTTCAGTCTACTTAAGCAGAAAACCCAGGAGTCCGTACTGCAACAGTGAATCTGCTGTAATATATTGAATTACATTAAGTCCCTTAAAAAAAATAAACTTTTACCTGACTACACTACTCATTTTTGTGCTCACCAGGAAGTATTTAAAATATGTACTACACATTCTGCAGCATATGTTCATACCATCACTTCTTATTTGTGATGTTATTAACCATAGCCAAAGAGTCTTTCCTGTCAGTGCTAGTTATACAAGTTGCATAATTTAAATGTTGAAGGAATGAATCAGTATCAGGACTTTTTTTCTTCTTTTTTAAGCCTGAAAAATTAATAAAAGGAGTGAAAGTCTTTATTTACAGGGAAAAGACACTGAGCTGCAATGTATACAGTCTTCATTATGTTACAGCAAATGGTAGTTAAACTTCATCAAGACAGTAGCATACTGTTTGATGGCAGCACTGTCTTCTGTATTAAAATGAAATAGTTGTAAATCAGCAACTTCCGTTCTAAACTAATGCAGATAATATTACCCATAACACGAGCAATTAATCAGAGGCCAATAGTGCACATTAATTCCACTGACATGAATTTACAATGGGTATGATCATGCTGCAGGGTAGTACATTGAAGACCCAGTTACAGAGCTCTCTTCTGTACACAGCACCACCTAAGTTAAAGCAGCATGATGCAGCATGTGAATAAAAAAAAAAAAACATTTTGAAAGGTAAAGTGGAAAGAGAGTGTATTAGGGAAATTTTATGTTGGAGCCAGGCAGACCCAAGACAGACTGTGTGTTTGCGTGTGTGTGTGTGCGCGCGTGTGTGTGTGTGTGTGTGTGTGTGTGTGTGTGTGTGTGAGCGTGCACACATGCATGCATGTAGGGGAGGGTGGAGCTGTTGCTCAGGATATACATTTTATGTCAGATTTTATAGCGTATTAGAAGGGGCTTAATACACCTGATATATACTCTCTATATATTAAAGGAAAGCTAACTAAAAAAGTAAATACTCTATGCCAATATTTCTTAAAGAAATAGAAGTTCCATAATGTACTAAGGACAGGCGGTACTAAAGGAGTGTGAAAATAGAAAAATGGGTCATAAAAGAAAGCATATGTTAAGGGAGTTACAAAGTTTAACAGAGATTAGATCTAAAGAATGTTTCATTTGTCAATGGCGACAGACGAAATGCCTATGGGCTGGACAGCAGCTGGTATTTTTAAAGGATTTCTGGAATTTCAAACTGGCGAGTCTAAATTTTGTGCTAGGAAAATAAAAATAACTAAAAAAAAATCTGATGTAGTTTTAAAAGATGGGAATCTGAAGATGAAAATCATTGTCATACTAATCTCTGGTTTAATTTATTTATTTTTTGGATGTGGGTGAGCTCTTTTCCAGGCATTGCCACCCCAGTATTTTAATGACTTCTGAGGAAACCAGAATATCTTTAGAAAAAATGGCAGGAACATGCATGCAGTCTTCACATATAGAGACTTACTGGATGGCTTGAATCCAGGCATACAGATATCTTAAATAAAAAGTGCCCTCTGAGTCATCATGCTGTCCATCAAAAACTTCAGCCTGAGTTAGCATGCCATGTATGTTTTTTTTTTATTGTCTGTCTGTTTATCACTTTGCCCTCTCAACCTGCTGATCATTCATCCCTGTCTTGGATAATTGGCCAGTTCATTCCCTGTCACTGGGAAGAGAGTCAGCTGAGACAGCATTATTCAGGCAGCCATTGGGGTAGTTTGAAGATTTTGTTATTTGTCCCTACAGCCATGAATATGCACAGATATGGCTACTCACAGGCACCTATGCAGTAGGTAGATTGCATTGGATGTCTCCCCTCTTTCTATGAAGGCATTTCCAACAAGCATCTTCATTCCACCAGAGAGGCTTATACCTGTGCATGCTATCCCAATGAACGCTTTCTCAACTACCTTCCCGAGACAAGTGAGCAGGTTCTACCTCTTCACTCCTCTCAGATTGTCTCCACAATCTCTGGGACCTGTAATTGAACCCCCATTGTAGGAATGTAGTCAGGTCTCCTAGCTTATCTACTCTGGTACTGGGTGTATCATGCCGTAAAGGTAGACAGCACATCTATGTAAAGTGATATAATTCTGTAACTGACTGATTAAAGCAGTTGACTTGATATGTGTAGAAATGTTGCAGTTGGACTTTAGTAAGACATTTGATACTGTAATCTGTAGTGTCTTCTTGTTGTTTTTCTAGTGTTTGAAACATTTGTTAGTGTATAACTGCTGTTTTTCTGCTGTTTAAACATTTTTAGTGTGTTCTGCCTAAATTAGTGTAGCTACCAGCTGTAGCATAGTCCAGATACAGGTCTGCTGCATCTGGGCCTGTTTGTAGTGGTTGTTGTATTCTGAGCACATTTTCCAAGCTGATTGGAAGGAGCCCTTCTGCACCCTTGTGGGAGAAATGTGCTGATTGGAACCTGTCTGGTGAAGGGTGATTCGCCTAGGGCTTAGAGTAATCACCCTCATTGGTTCTTTCAATTTTTTAAAAGTTTTTTAAGTTTTTAGCTACTGGTATTTAAGCCCTGCATTTTAGCATTTCCTGCTTGTTTGTGCATTGTGCAGCACCACGCACTACCATGCAATTGTGCACCATAGCTGGACAGATAATTTCAACAGTTTTTCCCTTAGATACAGCTATAGTACATTAAAGTAGTCCTCGCCTTTAGTACATCTCCAGTCTAAGAAGTATTGTATTAAACCACCATCCAAAAACCCCGTCAGAAGTACCCATCTATAGTGCTCCTCACAGATCAATCCTGAAAGCACCTCCTTTTGTGATAACAGTTCTTCAAAACTTGTATAATGGACAGTTGGACTACCCTTGTTTCTCCTGCCAGCCTTGTTGACTTGGGTCTCCTGAGGCAGTGTAGCAACTGCCTGATGTACACTGACAACCCTTTACTAGTAATTCACTCTAATACAGCTTGTGAGAGATGGTATCTACACCTAGAATCTTGAATCCCTGCTCTCTCACGCTTGAAACAGTAACACTGAAGAGGTTGCCAACTCACACAGCACTACTTATGCACATAGTACCACTACTCATACACATAGTATGCATTCAACACATAAATCAGCATACTCGGGGGTTCTTTCAAAAAATTACTGAAATGCCAGACATCTTCAAAATACAAGACTACTACAACTAACACAGTTCCCAGAGCACCCAAGACACAGAGCAACACCAGTGTCTCGCCTACCAACACCTTAAGGCGTAACACTCAAAAAACACATTTTCTTGTCATTGGAGACTCCATAGTGAAGCACACTGTTGTTCCACTCAGCAGGTTAGATAAGGAGAAAGTCACAGTCAGCTGCCTGGCCCTTGCCAGGATTCATCAGATCATGCATGCACTCAGGTCTCTTGACAACAAGTACCATTATGACTTTGTCATAACTCATGCTGGAGTGAATGACCTAGATGTACCTCACTGGACTATACGAAGAGAGACATGACTGCACTGTCTGAGTATATATCCCAGGCAGGTATGTGCCCAGCTTTCAGCAGCACATTACCCTCACCTAGAATGATGCCACAATATAAACAAAAAATTATCAATTTCAATAATTGTCTTAGTTTTTAGTGTCATTCAAAGGGGATCCAGTTTCTCTCAACCTGAGATGACATGGTCACAAACCTCGCTGCTTCACCAGAGACATTTTGCACCTGGCACCACTAGGCTTTTGGCTGCTGGCAAAGGCTCTTGCCTCCTCTATAGTGCCTTTTTTAAGCAAGGTCTCAAAAACAAAATTGCCAGCTTGAAAATTGGCAACCATAGCAAAATAAGGGATGTCCTTCTATTCACTTGCTGCAGTATTATTAACCTGAGGGATCTCAGTAAACTCCAGAGAATTTTTCTTCAGGCAGACAGCAAATGTTGGAGGTGTGACAGGGAAGAAAAGGGAAAAAAAAAGAAGGTAATTGGGAACATATTTTCTGGGAGTGCAGTGAATTAGTGGACTTTAAGGATTCCCTGCAGGATGCACTGTTGGAGATGCTGGGTGGGCAGATTGATCTGATGAGGGAGATGATTTTCCTTAGTTATGATACAGAATTGGAATTATCTAGACATGGTAAGGCCTTGCTGTGTCTAGTAATGGTGGCTGCTGAAAAAGCAATCACTAGAAAATGGAAATCAAAATCTAAACCAACTATGCTAGAAGTAATTAATATAAGTAACAGAGATAAAACAACTGGAACTGAGATCTTTAGAAAAGTGTAGGAGCAAACTGCATAGGAAAAAAATGGGACTTGTGAGAACAATACATACAATGGAGGAATAAGGTTTAAAAGGTAGCAGGACATAAATGAGCTGTGGAATGTTTGACTGAAAAAGGTTGAGTAAATTCTAAGTGATGTATAATGTTTGCAACAAGGAGTGTGTCAGTATAGCTTGTTATGTAAATGCCTGCAACTAGGATTGTGTCGGTGTGGTTTGTTTTCATTTATATAAATGTATGGTTGGCTATGTGGTAAGTGATGGTTTAATAAAGATATTTCTTGTTTAAAAAACAGGAATTGAATAATTTATGTAATGTTACTTATTAATATGATATATAGCAATATATGTGAAGTATAATGTTTGTTATGTTAATTATAGTTTGATTAATTTTATATGAATGTAAATTTGCCTGTGTGACAAGTGACAATTCAATAAAGGTGTTTGAAGAAAAAAAAAATAAGGGATCTCCCGCCTGAAAGTGATCTGACACTGGCCAGTATACAAAAGTCTTATACTACTGATACTACTGTAGGGTACGTGGGATGTTGCACATAGGCTGCTGTCGGACATAGGCCATAAAAGCAACATATGCAAGTATCATCCACAGAACTGTTCTGCCGCCAGTCAGAACACTAATCCGAACGTCAGTCTGATCATTTCAACGCTTGTGACTTCAGCATTTTGCCAGATAAGTGCCCTGTTGGGGAATTCTTTTCTCTTATTACTGTTTGGATTATGTCATCCAAGAAGGGCAAGTGGCAGTGTGGAAGACAAAGTCCACATAAGGACAGCCATTCTCAATGTCTCTTTTGTTTGGGCCCTAACCACAACCACAAGTCCTGCAGCATTTGCCAGTCCTTCATTCTGGAGACCCTTAGAAGCAGGCTTTTCTCTCTTGCTATATGTTTAGAGAACCAATGGCTTAAGTTGCTAGCTAAGTCTACAGAGGGTAACTCTGGGTCTGACACCGAGCCGGTGAAGCACAATTCCAAGAAATCTCAGCCTGTGGCTTCCGCTGCACCTCCAATGTCAGAAGTTTATCCTGAGGTGCTTGTCAACACAGAGATTCGTCCAACTTTAGGCACAGATTCACAGGCTGAGCCTAATTCTGAGGCCGTCTTGACTTCAGCCAAGAGCACGTCTGTGGAGGTCAAGCAGATGTCTGATCAGCATGTCATGGGGGAACCTGGAGACTCCTAGCTGGGTACCTTGCACCCAATCAAGAGAAGAGATAAAGTCAGACGCTTTTGAATGTAGGCTTTCATCTGGTCCTGCAACATTGCATAGGATCAAATGTTTACCTTGTATGCTTGTATTTGAATAATTAATGTATTTTTTAAATTATCTTATTTCTGCTGTACAAAAATTGGATTACACTGTGGAGCTTTTCTCCCCAGGTCTCCACAGAAAAGAGGATATTTTAGCTCAGACGGACTAACCCAGTCAACAAATGTAAAATAAAATAAAATAAAATAATTTCTCCTGCAAAGAAAAAAACAAAAGACTAAGCATGTAACCCCAATTACAGAGGCCCCTACAGACTGACAGGCCTTTTCTCAAAGCTTGTTTCAGGCCTTCATGGCACTCAAACCAGCTTCCTCTCAGCCTGCTCCTACAACTGCTTCCCAACTCTCTCAAAAAAGGATTATAGACAGTGACTCATCTGATGAATTTTCCTCTGATGAATTGAGGCATCTCTGGATTATTCTACACGTATCCCTTCTCCCCAGGAATATGTTTCTCTTGAAGAGGAGTCTATCGGTGCTGACTCCCCTATGGAACCAATATAAAAAACAAATAAAGGAAAAAAAACACACTGAAATCCAAGATAAATTTAAAAGTTAGCGCTTTCGTTTACTGTATTAAGCAAACTTCATCAGACAAAATAAAATACAAGTGCAACCATATTTATATAAAAAAATATTAATTAATGTGACACCATTTCTTCCAAAACAAAACCAAGCCTTCATTTAAAGTACCAAACCCCAAAAGAAATAAATCCATTCAGAGAATGTCTCCGTAATACATAAAATATATAGAAAACATTATATTTCTATGTCTGAAAATGGATGAGTGAACATAATAAACATAACAATGTATAAATGTACAGGTTATCTAATCAATGACCTCAGTTTCAACAAACATTTAATAGAAACTGAGTCATTCAAACCAGGGGCAGAAAAAGCATTCAATCTTAGCTGCCAAATTAATTCCCTCTCCTCAATTTTCAAATCTAAGGGTCCCCTCTCTCATTTTCATAGATTTTTTCAATAACCAGGAATCTGAATTCATGTTCAGGAAAGGAATTGATATGTCTGGCTAATGCATTATTTAAATTCCATTTAGTGATGGCATAAATATGCTCGTAAATCCTGTTTTTAAGTGGCCTCCCAGTTTTGCCCACATAAAAAGCTGGACACTTTGAGCATAAAGCCAGGTACACCAATCCTTTAGTATTACAGTTGAATTTATCTTTAATGTCAAAGTTCTTCCATTTGACATTAAATCTACTACCCACTTGTATATATTGACACCAACGACATGCCTGGCATTTAAACATGCCACAATGAGGTTGATAGCATCTTGTGCTATCCCCTTCAACAATATTTTTCAAGTTCATATCTTTCCTTAACACCAAACTGGGTGAATCACCCACTTGATGTCTGATATTGGCATCATCCAAAAGGAAACACCAATTCTTGGTCAAGATAGATCTTAATAGGGGGACATCAAAAGAGAAGGTAGTAATAAAACTCAAACTAACTAAGTTCAAATCAAGAGGTTTTTCAACCACTATTAAATCTGAAGCCATCGCTTCATCAGAAAAATTGTCAACTATTGTAGACATCTCCCCTGTAGAAATGCAGATAGTTTGATGAGTGTTTCCTATTTGAGGCTCAGAGCTATGATTTTCATCATTTAACAAAGGTGTAAAATACCCATTTGATCTTTTGACAGAAACCTCACAAATCAAATCATCAACTAATCTACCAGGGTAACCCTGCTTAATAAATAAATTTCTCAAAAAAATGCATTCCTCATTAAAATCAGATTCCAAGGACACCATCCTTGCAGCCCGAACCAATTGGCCTTTCACGACACCTCTCTTCTGAAAAAAGGGGTGGCAGCTTGAAAAATGCAAAAAAGAATTAGAATATGTTGATTTCCTAAATATTTTGGAATTAAATCTGTGGGTATTAAAGTTTTTGATTAGATCAACATCTAAAAAAGAAATTCTATCAGTATTAAATTCCCATGTAAATTCCAAAAAGTCAGTATATTTTGTGATATGTTTCACAAAACATTCAGCTGAACCCACATCCCCCCGCCATAAGATAAAGATGTCGCCCAGGTAGCGGGTGTACCTCACTGCTCTCTCACGAAAGATGGTATCCACAAAGAGATACGTCATCTCCCAATATGCCATCACAGTGTTGGCAAATTGTAACTCCACAAGGAGAGCCCATAGCTACACCGGTTTTCTGCAAAAAAAGTTCCTTGTTAAACATAAAGAAGTTATTGTTTAATACCAACTCCAATAAATATATGACTAAGTCTATACATGGGCCATCCACCCGTTTCGCTAACATAAATTCTCTGACCCATTCACACCTGATATCTTGTGGGATTACGGTATATAAATCCCGTATGTCAATGGTGAGAAAATTCAGGCTATCTGAAAATGGGAAGTTGTTCATAGTTGTTAAAAAAGCCCATGAGTCTTTACAAATTTGAGTCTCATCCTTTAAAACCAATTTAAGCTTTGCATCAATGAATTTGGCACACCCATAAGTAATAGATTGCCTTCCATCGATGATAGAACGGAAGGGTGGGTTATTAAGATCCTTATGTATTTTAGGTAAACCAAATAACATTGGGGTTAAGAGGTGCTCCACTGATAAAAAAATGGTATAAATCAAGGTCAATTTGTCCCTCAATGAATAAATCATTTATGAAGCCTTTAAGATGCTGATGTGCTCCATTCATTTAATTGAGGGAAACCTTAATGTAAGAATCCAATGTCAATAAAGAACAAATCCTATTATCATAAAATTCTTTATCCATGAAAACTAACCCACTCCCCTTATCAGGCTTCATGACTCGAATATTGGCAAACTTAAGACTCGCCAATGTGTCTCGTTCAATTTTAGATAGATTAAAATGCTGATTATCTGTGTATCTTCCTAATAAATTCCTGAAATCATTCTCACAAATCTTCTCAAAAAGTAAGATTGAAGGGTGTAATGGTGGATTAAACACACTAGATACCCTGAAATATTTTCATATACTTATGGGTGTGCCAAATTCATTGATGCAAAGCTTAAATTGGTTTTAAAGGATGAGACTCAAATTTGTAAAGACTCGTGGGCTTTTTTAACAGCTATGAACAACTTCCCATTTTCAGACAGCCTGAATTTTCTCACCATTGACATACGGGATTTATATACCGTAATCCCACAAGATATCGGGTGTGAATGGGTCAGAGAATTTATGTTAGTGAAATGGATACCGTCTTTTGTGAGAGAGCAGTGTGGTACACCCGCTACCTGGATGACATCTTTATCTTATGGCGGGGGGATGTGGGTTCAGCTGAATGTTCTGTGAAACATATCACAAAATATACTGACTTTTTGGAATTTACATGGGAATTTAATACTGATAGAATTTCTTTTTTAGATGTTGATCTAATCAAAAACTATAATACCCACAGATTTAATTCCAAAATATTCAGGAAATCATATTCTAATTCTTTTTTACATTTTTCAAGCTGCCACCCCTTTTTTCAGAAGAGAGGTGTCGTGAAAGGCCAATTGGTTCGGGCTGCAAGGATGGTGTCCTTGGAATCTGATTTTAATGAGGAATGCATTTTTTTGAGAAATTTATTTATTAAGCAGGGTTACCCTGGTAGATTAGTTGATGATTTGATTTGTGAGGTCTCTGTCAAAAGATCAAATGGGTATTTTACACCTTTGTTAAATGATGAAAATCATAGCTCTGAGCCTCAAATAGGAAACACTCATCAAACTATCTGCATTTCTACAGGGGAAATGTCTACAATAGTTGACAATTTTTCTGATGAAGCGATGGCTTCAGATTTAATAGTGGTTGAAAAACCTCTTGAAATGAACTTAGTTTGAGTTTTATTACTACCTTCTCTTTTGACGCCCCCCTATTAAGATCTATCTTGACCAATTTTCCTTTTGGATGATGCCAATATGAGACATCAAGTGGGTAATTCACCCAGTTTGGTGTTTAGAAAAGGTATGAACTTGAAAAATATTGTTGAAGGGGATAGCACAAGATGCTATCGACCTCATTCCGGCATGTTTAAATGCCAGACATGTCATTGGTGTCAATATATACAAGTGGGTAGCAGATTTAATGTCAAAGGTAAGAACTTTGACATTAAAGATAAATTCAACTGTAATACTAAAGGATTGGTGTACCTGGCTTTATGCTCAAAGTGTCCAGCTTTTTATGTGGGCAAAACTGGGAGGCCACTTAAAAACAGGATTTACGAGCATATTTATGCCATCAATAAATTGAATTTAAATAATGCATTAGCCAGACATATCAATTTGTTTCCTGAACATGAATTCAGATTCCTGGTTTTTGAAAAAATCTATGAAAATGAGAGAGGGGGACCCTTAGATTTGAAAATTGAGGAGAGGGAATTAATTTGGCAGCTAAGATTGAATGCTTTTTCTGCCCCACGTTTGAATGACTTAGTTTCTATTAAAAGTTTGTTGAAACTGAGGTCATTAATTAGATAACCTGTACATTTATACATTGTTATGTTTATTATGTCCACTCATCCATTTTCAGACATAGAAATATAATGTTTTCTATATATTTTATGTATTACTGAGACATCGTCTGGATGGATTCATTTCTTTTGGGGTTTGGTACTTTAAATGAAGGCTTGGTTTTGTTTTGGAGGAAATGATGTCACATTAATTAATATTTTTTTTTATATAAATATGGTTCCACTTGTATTTTATTTTGTCTGATGAAGTTTGCTTAAAACAGTAAACGAAAGCGCTAACTTTTACATTTATTTTGGATTTCAGTGTGGTTTTTTCCTTTATTTGTTGTTTTATTTGCAAGTTCCTTTTTATCAGTTTCATTTTAAGTCTATGGAATCAATATCCTTTGGTGAAACTCTCCTGAAAATGGGAGAACACTTTAAATGGGATATTCTCAAATTTCTGAAGCCAGAAAAGGTATTACCAACTTCTGCAAATTGATGTCCCTGGCCCGTCTGCAGTTCCACCTGTGCATCCTTCATTTCTGGATGCCTATCGCAATGCTTCACAAACCTCAGACTCCCAGGCCCTGGCCCCTAAGAAGCCAAACCACTTCTACAAGGTCCCTGATGATTGTAAATTCCTCTTTAGATCCCTTGCTGGAGACTCAGCAGTCATTTCTGTAGCTTCAGACAAACCTTCTAGGATGTTTCCCTCCTCTAATCTTCTCTGATCAGACAAAGAGAGTAGAGCCATTGAGAGACTAAGTAAAAAGGCCTATATGTCAGCCACCTTGGCATTCAGGGCCATTAATTATTGGACACTTTTGGCAAAGTACTCCTCAGAGCTTTTGTCTCAGGCATTTAGTGCCATTGCAGATCTTCCAGATTCAGGACAAAAAGCCTTGGCTCTATCTGTCCTGGAAACTTCCTTCCAAGTGGCAAAACTTTCAGTTAAAATGCAGCTATGAAGCTGCAGAGGCTTGTGTCAGGGCAGCTGCTACTGACTGAGTTCTTAGAAGATTTTCCTGGGTCAGCCTGCAGCCCCTCCAGGATGACTTCAAATTTAAATTAATGGATTCACCACTAGACAATTCAGTTTTATTTAGTAAGGCAGTAGCCTCTCTATTTATGTCCCTATAGGTTTCTCCGGTGCCCAGGAATTTCACTTCTAAGCCTTTCATCCATAGCCATGCTCAGCACTCCTCTGGTAAGTCTTCCAGAGGAGGCAAGAGACAACACAATCGTAGGAGCTGTCAGCCATCCTTACAACAAGGGAAGTCCTTTCCTGACAAAGCAGGGAGTCTGTGACTACCCTGTACATGTCTCCCTTTCCCTCTTTCCCTTTGCATGTCAAATACTCACAGGGTCTGAGAAAGCATCACCCAAGACACCCGGGTTCTTTCCATAATCAAAAAAGGACACTTCATGGTTGGCACTTCACCCCCACCTTCAGGGGCATCCCTGAATCCCCATAAGAGCAGTTGCCCCTCTTCCCAAAGCTCCCTTTTGAGCTTTGCCAACAGGGCTCCATTCAAAAGGTTCCTCAATCCTCAAGAGGGAAAGGCTTCTATTCAAGAATGTTCTTAGCATCCAGAAAGGATGGCACCTGCAGACCAATAATGGGTTTATCCCATCTCAGCACCTTCTTAAAAGTTCCCACCTTCAGAATGTTGACAATCCAAGCTCTATTCCCCCTTATTCGTCTGCAAGGATGCACAGTATCTCTAGATATAAATGAGGTTTACCTTCACATCCCCATTCACCCCATGTTCAGCAAATTCTTACATTTTTCTGTGGGTTCCTGGCATTTTCAATTCTCTACCTTGCCATTTGGTCTTTCTGCAGCACCAAGAGTATTCACAAAATGCCTGGCTCCAGTGATTGCACACGGCAGACTTTTGGGCATCTAAATTTTCCCATACCTGGATGACCTGCTCTTACAGACCCCAACTTCACACATTATACTTCAAAACATGGAGACCATCATTTCCCTCCTCAGAAAACTGGGATTCACCATCAGCTACAGGAAGTCAGTCCTCACTCCATCAAAGGACCACATTTTCCTGGGTTGTCGAATCCAGGCAGACATTATGAGACTGTCACTTCCACCTCAAAAGGTGCAGGACCTTTGGTCCTTCTTTTACTCTCTCCTGCCCTTGACTGACATCATGGTCAGGGAGTTCCTCAGGGTGCTGGGATTCATGGCTTCAACCAGTTCAGTGGTTCCTTAGATCAGCATGGACCCAGCATTCTCACCATTGGAATACCAAGTCCCCCTCATTCCTTGCCTAAAGAGAGAACTGCTCTGCTGGATCCAACAGATAGACCTAAGTCAAGGTCTACACCTGCATCCTCTCACCCTAGTCCTAGAACTCTATACAAATGCACAAGTTGGGGCCAGGGAGTGGCCTTTGGCAAATTCACAATTCAGGGAATTTGGTCTCCCTCCCGAAAAACAGAACACATCAACATCAGGGAAATGCAAGCATTGCCATTAGCTCTACAAGCATTTCAACTATTTGTTTGCCCAGACCCTCTGCAACTGTTCTTAGATAGCATGACAGTTCTCTGGTATGTGAAAAAGCAGTGTGGAACCAAATTCTATCTTCTTTGCAGGTTAGCTGTCCTGTTATGGGAGTTTCTGGCCCAATACCACATGACTGTTCAGGCAGAGTACATTCCCTCCAACTGGTATCTCATGGCAGACTCCTTAAGCAGATCCCTGACTCAATTCCACAAATGTATGCATCACAGAGACATGTTCCTTGACATAGTTATCCAGTGGGTATTCCGCAATTAGACTTATTTGCCTTCCCCTGGAACAGACCATTTCCAAAATTTTGTGCCAGAGTCCCAAGTCTCTGGTTTGGAAGGTAGACACCCATCCTTCTCTTGGAAGGGGATGTGTCTCTATGCATTCCCTCCCCTTTCTCTAATACCAAAGCTCCTGTTCAAGGTTCAGCAAGACCAACAAAAAAAATTGCTGGTTACTCCCTTTTGGCCAACACAACACTGGTTCCCCCTCCTTATACATTTAGCCATGGGCCATCATCATAATTTTCGCCACAAAGTGGACCTATTGACTCGGAACAAAAGATCCCTAATACACCCACCCATGTTAATGCTACAGCTGACACTGTGGGCGACAGGACCCTAATCCCCTTCAGACACATATTCTCAAAGGAGTTGCTGAGGATTTTTCAGGAGGCCAGAAAGCCCAATACAAGAAAATCTTACATTTCCAAGTGGAAAAGATTTACACTCTGGTGACTCTGTAAGAACCAAGACCTACTGACAGTGAGAATCCCAGTGATTCTGTTTTACCTGCGTGAATTGCTCACTGGTGGCTTGGCTTACTCCTCTGTCAAAGCACGCGTCAGCTGTTTCTGCCTATCTGCCTCTTTCTCCCCCTCTGGTATCCAGATTTGAGGTGAAACAATTCATTAAGGGTGTCCTTCAAATTAAGCCTCCAAGTAAACCTATTGCTCCTACTTGAGACCTTAATTTTGTTCTAGAAAAACTGACCCTTGCCCCTTTTAAGTCCACATCTTTGGCTTCCCTCAAACATTGCTCTTGGAAACAGTTTTACTAGTGGCCTTGACCTCAGACAGACTTATTTGCCTTTCCCTGGAACAGACAGTTTCCAAAATTTTGTGCGAGAGTCCCAAGTCTCTGGTTTGGAAGGTAGACACCCCTCGTTCTCTTGGAAGGGGATGTGTCTCTATGCATTCCCTCCCCTTTCTCTAATACCAAAGCTCCTGTTCAAGGTTCAACAAGCCTTATTGGTATTTCATAAGGATAGGGTATCCTTGAGAACAGATCATTCTATTATGCCAAAAGTGGTTAATGAGTTATCCCTTAACCAATCCATTCAATTAACTACCTTATTCCCCTCCCCACAAAACCAAAGTGAGAAGATACTTCACTTCTTAGATGTACACAGACAACTTAGGTTTCACCTGGACAAGACTAAAGCTATGAGGGAAACTGATCAGCTATTTGTGAACTTTCATCCCAGGGCTCTGGGTTTACTCATTTCCAAGCAGACTATTTCATCTTGGACTTCAAAGACTATTTGCCTCCTTTGTTATTCTGTCCATGGAAAGAGACTCTCTTCATGTATGAAAGCCCACTCTATCAGGGATGTGACTTCCTCTAAAGCATTCTTCAAGAGATTAGATAACAACGCCATCCTTAAAGCAGCCACTTGGTCTTCTATCCATACCTTTACCAAGCACTACAAACTGGATAGCATTTCCAGATCCAGACCTGGGTTTGCTAAAGCCATTTTACATGGCTTCATTGAGAACTCCTCTGCTCCTTCCTCCTCCCTTCCTTCTTGAGCTTTGGCATTCTCTTTCAGGTTAAGAATACTGCCACAAGTGAATGGAAGGACATAGAATAGTTGTGTAAAATCTTACCATAACCATAGATGTTCTTCTCTTCACTGCTGCAGTATTCCATCCCTCCACCACTCCCCAGTCTATTGTTTTGCTTGGATGCACTGACCTTTTATATCAATAGTCATACTTTCTTGGGCATTCAGTTCTGAGGATAGTACATGAGCACGCCGTTTTTATGGCCTACGTCTGACAGTAGCCTACATGTGACATCCCATGTACAATACAGCAGAATAAGACTTTTGTATACTGGCCGACGTCAGGTCACCTTCAAGCAGGAGATCCCTCAGGTTAAGAATACTGCAGCAATGAAGAGAAGGACATCTATGGTTATGGCACGATTTTACACAGCTATTCTTTATGCTGCTAAAGTAGAAGCCACGGTGGTGCAGCGGTAGCGTTGTTGCCTCATAGCAAGAGGTTCTCCTGTTCGATTCTCAGCTGGAGTCTGCATGTCCTCCCTGTGGTCGAGTGGCATTCGAAAGACATGCGTGAATGGGCATGCCTTCATTGAAGGTTGGGCATTGGGCTGGCAACTCAGCACCATAAAAATCTACTGCCAATCATTAGTGGACCGGAGTTCTGCTGTGGCGACCCCTAACTGGGAAAAGACAAACAACAACGTTCTTTATGCTGCTAAACTTTAGGATCTTAAACCAAAAATAGTCATAGCCTTCAGTCCCTCCTCCTCAATACTTGTTCTTCACTAAACACCTAACAGAGGTGCAAAGTCTCCAGCTGCTTTTATCTTTAGCTACATTGTCTGCAGCAAACAATGAGCAAAGGGGAATACAAATATAAAAGAGAATAAAATCTGCCATTGCAGACTAGTAAGCAGCAAAAAGCTTCTGCCTGTGGTGTACTCCTACACATAGTTTTTCTTGGAGAAACCTTCCAGTCCTTGAACAAGGGTGCCTGTATGTTTACTTTATTTCCTTGGCTGTCCTTTGATAATTAGTTAGGTTAGTAGAGTGCCTTGGATTCTCCCCTGCTACTTTAAATTCCAGTTGATGGTTTCCCTCCCTTCCCCCACCCCCAACCCCCAAGTGATTGCTCAGGTACAACACACCAAAGGTTTTAAAAACCCTGGATGCCATATTTGCTCTAATTGCAGCTGAAAGCCCTTCAGGTGTAGCATCTCTAGTAAGTGTCCCTGGACTAGCTGATAGTTTTTTCAGCTAAGTTCTATCTGGAAGGTGTAGCCCCGCTCCGCTCACTTCACTCCCCACCCACCCAGCCATATCATTACCTTTATACCTATCCATACAACCACACCCCCTCACTTCCTCCCTAATCCCCCATCCCTCTACTTCCTGTTCTCATACTGCCTCCCTTCTTTGCTCCTCCCCACACTTACCTACTATCCACTATCAAAGACTACTATACCTTACTCCCACCTCTTCCTCTCATCCTGTTCTACATCCCATAAAGTGACATGTCTCTTACAACTCAAACTATACTCTTACCTTCTCTACTCTTTATACTCTTATCACCTCACCTCCTATCACTCACAATTACCTACTCCCTATTTCCATCCCTCAAACACCACTCAACTCAAGTACTACACCACAACCCTATCTACTAATTTGTCCCTCCATCCTTCCCCCCACCACTTCCATTCCTAAAATAAAAATATCTCCCCCCTCCCCTTTAAAACAAAAAAACAAAGTCTACTTAGTTAAATTAAAACCCCATTACAAACCTCTACTTCTATCTGGTGACATTCATCCTAACCCAGGCCCTACAGACACTCCCCTGAACAATAACCCCCCTGTATCTAAACCTGCCAACTGCTCCAACCCACAAAAACAAGTACAGTTCTGCTCTATCAATGTCAGGAGCCTTGTAAATAAAGTTCAAGAACTCCATGCTTGGATAGCTAACCTTACTCGTGACATAGTTACCCTAACTGAAGCATGATTAAAACCACACCATCTTGACAGTGAAATCATCCCTCATGGCTATAATATCCTTAGATTAGATCGACCTAAAAGAAAAGGAGGAGGAGTCTCCATACTCTACTCCAATTGTCTCTCCCAAATCAGTCCCACACTAGACTTACCCTCCTTCTCACCAGCTGAACTCCTACTGACCAACTTCAAACTTAATAGTTTCAACACCATAACTGTCGCAGCAATCTGTATTCCCCCTGGTGATAATATTAACATACTTGAGAACATCCTATCTCACCTCTCACATACCATCCACAATTAAATAATTGTACTGGGAGATGCAAATATTGATTGGCTTACAATACAAGCTCCCAACACTACTTCCTGTATACACCTACATGGGTTTGAGCAGCTAATCACAACCCCAACCTACATTAATAAATTTCACCTGCCTAGCTCTCTTCTTGACCTGATATTGGTCTCCCACCCTCAAAACTATCATAACTCCCAAACCCTTTCAAATGCCCTCAGCGACCACTGCCCTGTAACAGTTACCAGACATCTTACCAAACCTAACAAAGCTGTTACCACCCGCTCACTTTCTCATTTCTGTCCTAACTACTTTATTCACCAACCCTCCAAAATTAACTGGTCCTACCTCACCACTCTTCCTTTAGATGAAGCTGTCCACTCCTTCAACACTACATTCCTAAACATTCTTAACTCCCTTGCTCCTCTTCTCACAATTAGAATCAAATCTAATAGTGCTCCCTGGCTCACTAAATCTACCAGAACCCTCATGAAAGACCGGGATATGATTTGGAAAATGTGGACTAAAACTAGGACCCCTGCTCTTCCTCAGAAATATAAAGAACTCAGAAAAAAAATAAAATAAAAAAACATCATCCATTATGACAAAATAAACTTCTATGCCAATCCTCCTTCTACTCTTAAATCTGACCCAAAGAAATTCTGGAGCTCCATTAAACAGACTCTTCATCCAGGAAACCCTTCCTCTCCTAACCCATCTCCCAATGCAACACCTGAAAACATAGACAACAAATTTAACAATCATTTTATTAACTCAATAACCTCCATAATAAACCCCCCAGAAACAACACTAGCATCCCCACAAATTCTATACCTCTTCCAAACCCTCCTAACTCCTTCTCTCTAAAAGCAGTGTCAACTAACTATGTAAAGTCATTACTCTCTAAACTTAAACCTTGCTCCACATCTGTTGACAAGATACTCTTACTTCCTGCAGATTGCCTCTGAACCTCTTACCTATGCTGTATCCATCTTAATCAACCAATCCATTTCTGAATCCTATGTCCCCACTGTATGGAAGAATTTCTTTACTCTACCCATTCACAAAGGGTGCAACTCCTCAGACATATCCAACGTCAGACCGATTGCCATACTCTCTCCACTCTCTAAAATCCTAGAGAAATGCATTCACAAGCAGGTAATGCATTACCTTCACCAGGAAAACCTTCTCACACCCACACAGCATGGTTTCCATCCCAGGCATAGTACAACTACTGCACTCATATCATGCATCAACATAGTCTCCCTAGCTCGTGATAACAATAAACTTGTCTCATGCCTATTCCTTGACCTTTCTAAAGCCTTTGACACTGTGTCTTGCCCACTCCTTCTAGATAAACTCACTAACTTACATTTCTCTCCCCTACTATCTCCTGGTTCTCCAGCTATCTCTCTACCCACCAGCAATGAGTTAAATGGCTCTCTGCACTATCCTCCCCTCTCACTGTACAAATGGGAGTCCCCCAAGGGTCCATACTTGGACCACTACTCTTTAATATTTTCACCAACTTGCTTTACTCCTCTTGTCCCCAGTCATCTCTTGTGCAATATGCTGATGACTCAACTGTTATAACCATTGCTGACAACCCAACTGACCTCCACTCAACTACCCAGGCATCCTTCCACACCATTGAGACTTGGCTTAGTGATAACAAACTAATACTTAATCAAAAAAAAACTAAGCTCCTACTCTTCCTCCCTAAAAACATCACCACACTCAAAATTACATTTACCATCTTATCCTGCAACAACACTATCATCTCAGCTGAATCTAGTACTAAATTACTAGGTGTTACAATAGATAATCAGCTTAAGTTTGATCTCCATATTACTAACTCGGTAAAAAGAACTCATCAGAAACTTGGACATCTTTTCCATTGCAAGAAATACTTAACTAATACTGCCCAAATAACTCATTCCCAGGCTTTATTACTCCCAACACTCCTGTACAGCTGCCACATATTCACAAATCTAAATTCTACACTTATTTCCAAGCTTGAAACTACCTATAATAAGATTGCCAGATTTGCAGCTAAACAAACCTACAAGTTACACCACTGCTTAGCACTACAGCAATTAGACTAGCTAGAATTCCCTCAGCTGCTCCAACTATACCAACTACAAATCATCCACTCTATCCTCTATCTACCCTCCTTCTGCCCCAGCCTCTCCACTATCATACGTAAATATTCCCCTGCTAGGTCGCTACGCAGCTCATATCAAGAATTATTAGACATCTACAAACCTAAAACCAAAATAGGCTGCCTTCTCTTAACTATAACCCAGCTACATCCTGGAACCAACTCCCCTTGGAAATAAAATCCCTCCAGCATAGCAAAAGTTTCAAATTAGCCACAAGGAAATACCTTAAGACCAAGTGGTCTTGCCACTGTTGCCAACCACCCTGAAACCACCATCCGTTCACCTATTTCACCACCTCACTCTTAATGTATCTCTAAGACTATTCCCCTGCCTCTTCTACCTCTTCCCTTCCTCTATCTCCAACCACTCTTAATTATTACAGTCTCAAAACAACCTACCTGTCTAGTCTGTCTCCTATACTTTACCTCCCGTACATCTCCTACTAGCCATTCTTACTTTCCTTTCTTGTTTCCAAACTCCTATACAACAGGATCCTACCCACTTTAAATAAGCATCTGCCTAACTATTAACTCATTTTGCTCTAAGCAACTTAAATAATATTGTAACTAGTCATATTTTCTTCTGCTAATTGTTTAAAACCTTGTTTGTAACAGCTCACACACTTGTCTGCAAATTGTTAATACTCTGTATAATTTAATTGCCTGAGAAGCTTTTTTTCTCTCCAGGTCTCTGCTTGTAAGATCCTATAGCTGATTGTTACTACTATGTTACTAAAATTTAATAAATTGTTTTCTAGTCCGAAGGAGCTTTTCTCTCTGGGTCTCTGCTGAAAATGAGCCAAAAGCTCAGCCAGACTAACTCTGGTTAACAAATGTAAAATAAAAATAAAAATAGAAATAAAAAAAACTGCACACCCTGGAAGCACTTCTATCACTGAAGGATGTAGATGTCTGTGAAGTTACAGAAACCTATATTCCACACCTTCAGATCACATAATGAACATTTGAGATTCAAAGGAGGTGGCATTTTTATATATATTAGGGATAAATTCACCTCCCAACTATTTAGATTGGATAACTCTATGGAGTAACTTCAAGTTCAGATTACTGTGGGTATGACTTCCATTAAAGTCATAGCTAGTTATAGATCCCCCTCCATGAATCATGATGTGAATGAGACCAACTTGACTAAACTGGAGTCTATCCAAATATTGCCAAACACTCTAGTCATGGGGGGTTTCAATTATCCCACAATCAACTGGTAAACCTACTCTAGCCCTAACTCACTAGTGCAAAAGTTTCTTCCTGGAACAAACCCCAACAAGAGGAACAAACATACTAGATCTGGTCCTCACTAACATGACAAAGAGATACACCACTGCAACTGCTGGAATATCATTAGTCAGATCTGACCACAAATCAGTTGCCTTCAAACTGGCACTAATACTAGAACTCACAAAGGATGAAGTCAGACTAAAAAACTTTACCAAAGCAAACTATACCCTCCTAGGGGAAGGTATAAATACTTTCCAAGCCCCACCCCCAGCTAGAAGTAGTAACTACACCAAAGTTCACACTAAAGTCCTGTGCAATCACTTGTATAAGTGTATAGACTTGGCTGTTCCAGTGAGAATCAAAACCATAGCCCCAAGTAAAAACAAGCTACCCTGGTGGACATACAGCATCAACAAACTTTACAACAAATGCAAAAAGTTGCTTTCTAAGAAAACTAAGGTGAGGCCCCAACAATGGAAAAGCACCCTCCTCAGCTTCACAGGCAAATAAGACAACATGTCAAACCCTGTAAGGGTAAATTTGAGAAAAATTTAGCAATCACAGCGAAGGATAACCATATGACTTTTTACAGCTACATATGTAGCCTTAAAGATAGGATCCAAGCATGTGCCGAACTAGTGGCTAACAGTATCAGATACACTGATCCCACAGTGATAGCAACCTGTTAGTGGACGGATTTGGTGAAAATTTCACTCCCTTATCCCCTCCAAACTTATCACAAACCTTGCCCCCAACCTCACCCCCACCCTACATATCTGAAGAGCAGGTCAGTAAAGCCCTGTCTAAGGCAAAAAATACAGCTGCTATGGGACCAGACAGGACCTCAGGCTGTCTTCTAAACAAATTAAAACATCAAGTAGCATCACCATAAAGTACCTTATTCAATCACAGCATAACCACAGGCTTTGTTTTTGTGGAATGGAGAACAGCAACAGTTATTGCCCTTGACAACAGACCCAGGGAACTGTAGACCCATAAGTTTGACCAGCCTCCTCTGTAAAGCCATGGAATATATCGTCATGGATCTCATAAATAAAGACATAGGCGATCTCATAACTCTGGATCCAACCCAATTTGTCTTCATCAAGGGCAGATCCTGCCTGTTAAACCTGGTGGATTTCTTCGAAAATGTGACCAGGGCCATTGACGAGATGAAATTTGTGCACACAGCATATCTCGACTTGGCAACAGACTTTGGCACAGTCCCACACTCAGGCATTACTGATAAACTTAGCAAACTGAATGTAAACCCCTTTGTTGTAAAATGGGTTGCAACTGGCTCAGAAACCAGTCACACACTATCAAAGTGGATGACTACACATCCACTATCAGACCTGTCACCAGCCGTGTGCTACAAGGCTCAGTGCTAGGCCCCCAACTGTTTGTTATATACTTCTCAGAAGTTCAGACCAAAACTAAGGGGCTGTAACTGACCATGTTTGCAGACAGCTGCAAACTGGGTGTAGTAATTGAATCCCCAAATGATGTCAGTATACTTCAGAAGGGCCTTACACAGACCAACAACTGGTGTCTTAGTCATGATATAAAACTAAATGCAATGAAATCCATCATTATTCCCTTTGGTAAAAACAATGTCCTTTCACATTGTCAAATTAACAACAATACCCTATGTACCCATGAAGTGTGATCTGGGATCATAAGTAGACTACGAACTTAACTTTGACCACTATGTGTCTACTGCAGTAAGGAAGGCTTTCTTCTTAGCACACTTGATTAGCAAAGGCATCACCTCTAGAGGAAAGGCGGTCATAACTCCTCCATACGCCATAATTGAGTATAATGCCCCTTTCAGAATGTACCGTACAAAGCACCTGCAGCAATTGGAAAGACCTCAGAGGTTTCAAAATAAAAAGATTGTGACTCCAGCATGTGCCTTAAACAGACAGACTAATGTCCCTGTCACTATACTCAGTATCATATAGAAGTCTTAGGGGAGACTTATGCCTGACTTACAGAGCAATCTCCTACCCAAACCTAATGAATTTGCTGCACATTCGTAAATCAAACGGGACTAGAGCTACCCATTCCAGGGACCTAAATATGGCCTGCGATAATAATAGGGCATGCTGGTGGTACAGATTTGTCTCCCAGTGACTGCTGCATCTTTAGAGTAGGCTGCCAATTCATATGAAGCAGAGCACCTCCATGACACTGTTCCAAAGGAACCTGGATGAGTGGATGGGGCACCATAAATTCTTACTGGGGATAGCGCCCACAACCCTCCTGGACATGGACAGTCATTACTAAATACAATCATGAGTATTGACTAGAGTAACTGTGGTATTACATTGGGATGAAATGGCTAGCCTTGAAATGACCTCAGGGTCGATAGCCTAGTAACCTCCTATGAGCTTATGAGAAGAATACTGAGGATAATAAAGATTTGTTTTGAAACAGGCTGCATGCTATGCAGGGAACCAGCTTAATATTTGAGTTCAAAGGTGATAGTCAGGAGAGTTTATCTTTTATACAGGAGATGGGGTAAAAGTGGAGACTTTGATGATATCAGTACTATTTGACTTAGTTTTTGTTGTCTGCAGTAGTGTTTGGAGTATGATTAATATATAAATTGATGACATTAAGATCAGAGAAGAAAATATTGGGAAATCTGAAGAATTTTGAGCTGGAGTTGAATTATTTTTAAGATGGTCTGATGTGTGGTGGTTAAAATTCTGTGAAGAGTATATAAGGTGATAGATTTCAGTTGGTAGTCTCCAGGAGGAACTTTTTTTCTCTCTTTGGTAGTAAGTGTGTGTGTGTGTGTGTGTGTGTGTGTGTGTGTGTGTGTGTGTGTGTGTGTGTGTGTGTGTGTCTGTGTGTTATGATTTAGAGTTAGACAGTATAGCAAAAGAGCTTGATGTTATAGCTAAAGCTTAACCACTCTGCAGTCCATGACAGAATGCATATAAAGACACACTATCTAATGTATATATGTTTGTGTGTTTGTGTGTAAAGGCATGTTAAATAGTGTAGAGCATGTCTATAGAATAGATCCTTGGGATGCAAGCATTCTGTTTCAGTTTCAGTTGTATTGATCAAGTGTGATATCTTTCCTGAAGTACCGTGTGTCATCAAAGATTCTATCCCTTAAGAGACTTGATGCATATGAAAAGGGTATAGGGAGAGCCTGGAATATAAAGAAAAGTTAATTGAGCTGGAGGTGCTAACTTTTGGAAGGAAATATGTGTAATTTATATGATATTGACACAATACATTTTAGTTAATGATTTGAAATGGTGGGATTCACAATGTAAAGGCCCAGAAAGTAGAGAGACTGAATGTCCATAAATCAGGACTTATGTATACTAAGTTCATTGCCTGTGGCCTGTTGGGATGGAGGTAATCTACGATTAACAGAGACTTGATCCAGTTCCAGTTTGACTTCCACAAAAGACTTGATGTCAGGGAGAGGTATTGTCAAGTTCCACTCTGAGGAGTACATCATGGGGGATTTTTGCCATCTTTCCCTTGTCTCATAGGCTCAGCCCTTTATCTACACAGCCTGCTCAGTGAGGGAAGTTCTCAATTCATCTAATCAGGGAATGAGAGTAGTAAGAGCCAAAGTTTAGTCCCTTGTGACTTACTCC
Organism: Protopterus annectens; assembly: GCF_019279795.1. Classification (NCBI taxonomy): domain Eukaryota; kingdom Metazoa; phylum Chordata; order Ceratodontiformes; family Protopteridae; genus Protopterus; species Protopterus annectens. The sequence goes on from NC_056741.1 coordinate 1,083,637,598, forward strand.
TTGCTGCAGTGATTGGCTGTAGCAAAGGAAGAACAACAGGGAGAACCTGTGCCAATATCGCTAACCTAGTAGTGAGAGATCACTCCGTTTTATAGGCTGTGAGTGGGAGCTGTAGTCATGGGTGCAGGATTTCACCAAAATGAACGTGCATTTGATGCTTATGCCTGGCCACAGCACAGGCATCTCTTCCTCCTATGCTGCCTTTGCTACATTAACAGTCATGTATGGGTTCTGCATAGCCTGCTGTCATTATATGTTGGTGCAGTACTGGTATCATACTTGTATAAGGGGTTGGGGCCCCCATCTTATTTGGCTTCTCAGTGGCTCTCTTGGGGAAGCTTTAATTTTGAAACAGTCTCTCGTGGATTTTATGATACATTCTTTAGTGAGGTTTTGTAATGCACAGGATCTTTCTTGGCCCTTGACCATAGTTGATGTTTGAGTGTGCCACTACCGGGTTCACTGATTATTTTTTCTGTGGAACCAGTCTTTGTAGATGCTTTCCTTGAACACACAAGACACAGTCACTGCTACTGAAGACCTAGGATGTTTAATGCACTGTAACAGTACCTGGCAGACTGTACTGTATCTTGTCTAAGCACTCACTAAGGTTGACTTGTTTCTAAATGGTGTCTTTATTCACTCAGACTTCATCTTAGTGGTTTTCTGCTGGAAGAGATGGTTACCTAAAAGGGGGAGATGTCTAGCACAAAGGTGTATTTTGAGGGCCTTTTGTAGTGCCTTGATCTCAACTGTGTGTCACCTTTCCAGATTCCAGTGATTCCAGATGTAGACAGTGCTGACTCTCAAGACTCTTCCTTGGTCTGGGATAAAAGATGACTTCCACTCTGATTTTTTCCATTAATATGCTGGTAAAAACAAACCTAAGGTAGTCCACATATGCATCTGGTTTCTTTAGTGGCCTTTCAGATGTACAGAATTTAGTAAGACTATTCCCTCTGGATAATTGGTCTTCCTTTTTGGGGCATTTCTTGGTGCACAGTAGCTCTTCTTGGAGACACAGTCAGAAGTGTCTGTCTGTTTGCAATATTCACTATCACTGTTCTCAAAATCTGTTTCCTTGGGACAGCTCTGGTTGTGCCAGCATGCCTTAGTGCATTTCTTCTTTCTTTCTTTCTGGAACTTTGATGTATTTGATCTTCAGATTATATGTTAACCCCAATCTGCCTGAGTTGATAGTAGCTCAGGTGGATGCAAAAAACCCTACAGCACTTATCAAAAAGGGTAGGGGTAGTTCCACAGTGCCCTGGCCAAGTTTCTCTTAACAGAGTATGAATGGCACCTCAGGTCACCATGGAAAATAGGTTAATAGCTTAGTGGAACTAACCCAGTCAACTAAGTCTAAATAAATTAATTAACTGCCTTGTACAAATTTGCTTGAATCCTTCTATACATATTCCCATTAATGTCACAGCTCTGCACCACTTGCACTGCTTAATTTGGCATTTCCAGTCAATATGCCTCTTGCTCCTCCTTTAAACTTTACTGCTCCCCACTCTGATTCATGTACCCTCTAGTGTTTATTTCCCCCAGTTGTTTGAGATATACTATTTTGTCAGCCAAGTCGTGGACACAGCTTTTTTTCCTTCCTTAAAAGGAAAATAAGCTGAACGTCTTTTCTTTACTGATGAGATTTTTCTCAGGCCACTTTTTCATGGTAACAGCTTCAGTAAGTACATTTTTAAGGCAGTGTCATCTCACATGGGATATTCTTTTGCTTTTTATTCTGTCATTGGTAACTGTGGTGTGGTATGACCCACAGAATCTCTAGTTCTTCCAGCAACTCTTCATATATCTATGTAAATATGTTCTATTCAATATATCTGCTATGTGCATTTCCTTGTCTGACCTAGGTGACCTATGTGATACTTCTGTAGTTAAGTAACATTCCCTGCAGTATCACATGTACCTTCTACAAAGACTTTATGAATATGCTTTGCAAGGGTTTATGATAAGTTTCTGCTTGAATGTCTTTACCACAGACATAGGTTCATAGGTTCATAAGTTCATACTAGGCTATCTGCCCTGGGACATTTATAAGCCTAGCCCGATTGTGTTTGGCTTAAGCCACCTCTTGATTTGAGTATACTGTGCCCTTTTTAAAGTTTAGTTTACTGTGTCTCTGTCTAACAGTGACACAGAAGTAATCCCCGGGACAAACCTACGATCCCCCATCCACTCATCAAGATTCTTCTTGAAGAGAGTCAGTGAGGTGCTCTGCCTAACATGAATTGGAATTCTATTCCAGAGCGAAGGGAGCCTCGGGGTTATGAATCTGTCCCTCCAGCATGTTCTATTTATTTCTGTGCTGAGGTTCAAGTCCCTCGAGCACATGGCTCTAAGGGATTTAGATTTACTGAGGTGGAGCATGTCCATTAATTCTGGGTTGGACATAGCTTTATATGTCAGGCATAGATCACCTCGAAGTAGGCGGTATGCAACTGAGTAGAGCTGGAGTTTTTTTAACCGAGCAGCATATGGCATCTGTTTGAGTCCCTTGATCCTCCTGGTGAGGTACTTTTGGGGTCTTTCTAATTGCTGCAGGTGTCGGGTAAGGTACATCCCAAAGGGGGCATTGTATTCTATGATGGGTCTGATGAGGGATGAATAAAGGGGCACGGTTACCTCTCTTGATCTAGATGTGAATCTTTTCATGATGAGGTGGGCTATGTAGAAGGTCTTTCTAACCACTTTGGCAATGTGGTTGTCGAAGGAGAGATTGCTATCAACTTGAGTCCCCAAATCCCTAATTACTTTCTCTGTACTTAATGGGTTACCACCTATGCGGTAATTTGTGGGCACATTGTTTTTGCCAAAGGGTATGACTACACACTTTTTGGCATTTAGCTTTAGACCATGGCTCTGGCACCAGTTATCCGTCTCTGCGAGACCTTTTTGAAGGATGTTTGTGTCAGCTGGAGAGTCGATTATGGCGCCCAGTTTGCAGTCATCTGCAAACTTGGTGAACCATAGTCCTCCCATGGCCTGTACCTCAGAAAAGTAAATACCGAACAAGAGAGGTCCCAGGACAGAACCTTGTGGGATGCCACTTGTGACCGGTTTCGAGTCTGACATGGCTCCAGCAACTCTGACTCTGTGGGTTCTGTCTTTGAGCCAGTATGCGACCCATCTTGTGACATAGGGGTTTATATTTAGGCTGGATAGCTTATCTATGATGCCTGAGTGGGGTATTGTGTCAAATGCCTTTGCGAGATCCAGATAGGCTGTGTGGACTACCTTCCCTTCATCTATGGCCTTGGTGACTGTTTCGAAGAAGTCGACCAGGTTCAAAATGCAGGATCTGCCCTTGACGAAGCCAAATTGGGTAGGATCTAGTGTCTGTAGGTCCCCAATGTCTTTGTTTATGAGTTCCATGATGATCCTCTCCATAGCCTTGCAGACTAGGCTAGTCAGGCTTATGGGGCGATAGTTTCCAGGGTCCGCAGAAGCGCCACCTTTGTGGAGTGGGACCACTGTTGCTGTACACCATTCTTTGGGCACATATCCTGTAGTGAGGCTGAGATTGTACAGCAGTTTTACTTGAGGGATTAGTTCTTCTTGGAGTTCATGTAGGACGCAAACCGGGACGCCATCTGGTCCCATGGAAGAAGGTTTTTTGCTTTGGAGAGGGCGGCCTTCACCTGAGCATCAGAGATGTTTGGGAGGCTGCACTCTGCCGGGATAGATACTTGCTCTTTTGGGGGGGGGGGTGGGTGGAGAAGTTTGCACTGAACCTGTCTGCCAGGATATTGACATAGACATATTTATAGAATTTCTCATATCTGCACAGTATTGATGGATTTTCCAAGCACATCTATTTTGTGTATTTGGTCTGATGTCTTGCACAATCAGAGCTCCAATTTATTTATTTATTTATTTGTTTATTTTTGCTTGTTCATACATTTGTTTGTTCGTTTGCTTGTTTTTTTTTTGTTATTTGTTTATAAAGTTGATAAGGTAAGTTGACTTGCATAGGGACCCTTGTCAGCCATAATCCAAGACAGAGGGCAAAAACAAAATGCAATGTGGTGTTATGGGGTCCTATTTGACTTATCGAATTTATATTTAGACAAAAATCAAACAAGTGAGACTACTTTAGGGAAAACTGACAATACCAAAAGCTCACTTCACCACACCACAACACACTAACAAAACAGTTATATATAAATTAAACACATAACAACACATATTCTCTGTTTTTGCAGGGGGTAAGTCTCCCTGTGCCCCCCACACCCCTTGCAAATTATATATACCAGCTCTGAGATCGTACAACACTGACAGCATAGGTGGAACCCCCGGTCGTTACTTTAGTGCAATCTACATATACAAGCTAAGAGTGCTATAAAATTACTTATAAACAAGCTGTTAAACTTAAAAATGTTAATTTACACCTACCTGCATATCTGCCATACAAAACAATACTAGTACGCGCATGTGCTCCTGCACTTTGCACTACCAGGATCACTTTCACTTAAAGGAAGTTCGACAAATTGATGTTTCTGCGAACTGAAGATTCACTAAAGTTGTCTCGATTATTTCATATTCGCTAAGTGTAAGTTTGATAAATCAAATGGGGCCCGCCGTTATGATGGGTCAGCATAAATAATAATAACTTATAATAAGCATAGTTGATATAGTACATAGTATTACTGAGTAAATAATGATAGGGCTTAATAGTAAGGTTAGGCCATAACAAAAAGTTAACATGTCACTTAAATATTTTAGATTGTAAACCAAGATGGCATTGGTTACAAAGTGAAATACAGCACCTTTTAGCTGCAAGAAACTGTGGGAACTCAAACTCCATTAACCGTTATCTGTATACCACTTGCAACTATGAACACCAGTTCCCTTGAAGGAATCGTTTAGAGCAGTTTATCTCTCTTACCCATGTTTCAGGAATTAAAAACGTGGTATCTTGAAGGGCAGATCACTTTCTGCAGGGATGGATAGCAGATTGCAACAGGGAACACTCAAGATGACAGGGGTAGTAAGGTATTTTTTTTGAGTTATAAGCTAAATGACGATGCTTTAGGCAGAACACTGAATGACTCTTTCTTATTCTCAAAAGAGTTTAGGATGTCCAGTTAAAATGCATTTTTAATTTTTCCTCACACAGCTGTCCTTGGCACCCTTTGTGAAATTCCTGCACTCCCTTTTAGGTCAAGGAAATGTGCATGCCACTTGGGTTCCTAGGTTTCTTTCTATTTGATTCAGGTGTTATGGAATATCTTAAACTTTTCAGAGAATGCTATCTTCATCTAGCTCTTGATTTCTTTGGAAATCCATAGTCACCGATTTCCTCTAAATCTTGTAAGGTAGTGGGTAAAGAGTTTGTGTTTTACTTTTGCCGTTTGTCCCTCTCTAATATAGATGATGAACAGGTGGGATAGTTCGTTTAGATGCTTTATTACATAGAAACATATCAGTATGGATAGCAGCATTGCATCATAAAATATAAATCAACTGATTAACAGACAGACCTTACAGACATGCATGCTTAATTCTGAACAGTTTACTAAAATTGGCAGTCAGGCTAGCACATGCTCAGTATTTATACACTTGTACAAGCCCTTAGATAGCTTCTTAAAGAGATATACACACACACATTGATCTACATCGTCCCTCTTAAAAAGATTGCCCTTACTTGAGAATAGCATTGTAGTTAGACATGCATTACTATAGACATTAGAAACAAACACAATGCTCATGTCCAAGTTGCAGTGTATTTATAACATGGTTTGGAGATGTGACTGTCTCTAGTAACATAACAATATGGACTGGGGTTTAGCAACACGGAAAGTCTTCAGTGAACAACTCATATCTGGAACTTCTGGATTCAACACAGGTACAGGAATATTTTCTGGAACTGGAACACTGGATAACTCACTCTGAGATGAAGAGTTTTTCTCATAGGCTATGTGCTGTGGTATAGGCTCAGATATCAACATCAAATGTTTTGATTCTGCCTAAACTCTACTCCTTGTGATTCCACAACATACAATCTTGGCTATGAGCAAATATTTTTCACGACTCTAATCTGACCATAACCTTTGGACATTTGCATCCTTACCACTTCTCCTTCTCATAATGGATTGAGCGGTCTGCTGGTCTTATCGTAGTAGGACTTCTGAGTTAAACGCTTCCTCAGCAGGTTGGTTTTCACTGACCTGTTTTTTCTGACACATGGAACCAACAATTGAATACTGATTGGTAATGTGGTTCTGGTTTGTCTCGACAGAAGTCTCTGGGCAGGTGAACCAAGATGTTTATCACAAAGAATATTTCTGAGATTCAAGAGATTCAGGAAAACATCACTATTGTCTCATTTTGACTTCTCTAGTAACTGTTTTGCCTTTGAACTGCACGTTCTCTCAAGTCATTTGATTGTGGCTACTCTAAGCTACTCGTGACATGAGTAAGGTCCCACATTTTGGCAAATCCTTTGAACTGTTGGCTTGTAAACTGTGTGCCATTGTCAGAAATAACTTTGTGTGTACTATCATAGACTGCAAAATTATGCTTCATCTTAGTGATGACAGTATTGGATGCTAGATTAGGAAGTAGGTCAATCTCAAACCAATTTGAATAAGAGTCTACTAACACTAAGTAATGTTGACCATCCCATTCGAAAATGTCGGTAGCTACTGTCGACAAAGATAGTTCAGGAATCTGGTTTAGCTGAAGTTGTTCTTTCTGTTAATATGACTTAGTACTTTTACACACACAGAACAAGATGAAAGTACTTTCTCAATATCTTGTGACATAAAAGGCCAAAATACTAGGCCTCTCATCTTTCTTTTGGTAGAATCTGCTGTTGGGTGACTACGATGCAAGATAGTAATGTACTATTGTTGCAAGGACTTTGGAAAAATTACTTTTGCACCATTCATATTGATACCATTGTTGGAAAAAATCTCATCTCTGTATGGAAAATAAGCTTGCACTTCTTGAGGTAAACTAGATTGCTTTGATGACCATCCTTGTAGAATAAAGTGGTTGAGCCTCTGTAAAACTGGACCTGTGGTTGTGTGATCTCTCAGCTCATCAAGATGTGGAAGAAAAATTTCTCACTTCCATGACTTCAAAATCAAGGTTCTCATTATCATGCTATTCAGTGGTATTTCTGGGTGATCTGGGCAAAGTATCGGCAAGATAAAGAAGGTTGCCTTTCTTGTAGACAAGAATGAAATTATACTTTTGCAATCTGAGCATCATGCATTGCAATCTGGCAGGAGCTGTATGCATAGACTTTCTCAAAATAGTAACTAGAGGTTGGTAGTCTGTTTCAATCTGGACAGGTCTGCCATAAACATAATTATGGAACTTTGAACATGCAAACACATTTGCCAAAAACTCATTCTCAATCTCAGCATACTGCATTTCAGTTTGGGTAAGAGTTCTTGATGCATAGGCAACAGGTTGACCCTCTTGTAGAATGACTGCACATAGACCAAATTTTGAAGCTTCACTTGAAAGAGTAACTGGCTTGTGAACATCATAGAATCGGAGAGTTGGTGGACTGGCAGTTCTCTCTTTCAGGACATCCAATGCTCTTTGGTGCTGTTCTAACCAAGACCAGGATACATCTTTATGTGTCAGCTCTCTGAGTGGTGCGGATGTTTGACTCAAGTTTTGAATGAACTAGCCTAGGTAGGTAACCATGCCAAGAAAATGTTGTAGGGCTTGACAATTGTTTGACGCTGGCATCTTGAGAATGGCTGTTAAATTAGAAGGGTCTGGTCGTACACTTGAAATGGTAAATAAATGACCAGCATAAGTAACTTCTTGTAGCCTGAATTTGTATTTCTATGGATTGAGCTTAAGATTCACTTGACATGCTGTTTCCAGAACTTTTCTGAGGTTTCTGTCATGCTCAGCTTCACCATTACCTCCTGCTAGTATGCTGTCTACTATAATAGCACAAGGATACCCAGGAAAAAATTGTTCCATTGCATGTTGAAAAACTTCACTTGCAGAATTTATCCCAAATGGCATTCTCAAAAATCTGTACCTTCCAAACAGAGTACTAAAAGTAGTTAGCAATGAGGATTTCTTGTCAAGCAAAACTTACCAAAATGAACTCTTTGCATCTAAGACAGAAAAAACAGTGGCATTTGGCATAAGTGCACCGACCTCCTGTACGCATTGGATGATGAGGTCTTTCTAGTGCTTTACCACCAAGGAAAATAACCACTCAACTGGTTCAGCTACTGGACAAATCACACCTTGTCGCAGCATTTTATCTAGCTTGGCTTTGACTCTGTTCTGCATAGCTATTGGAACTTTCTGGGCTGGCCTGATAACTGGACTGACATCTTGCTCTAACTTCATGGAGTACGGAACTGGAAGCTTGCCTAATTTGTCTTTGAAAAGATCAGCATAGGTAGAAAAAATATGTTGGGTAAAATTAGAGTAGTGGTCTTTCAAGCTAATATGATGAACTTCCTTATTAAATGAACGCAGTCCCATTTTCAAAATGTCTCTGAGCAATAATAATGACTCGACATGCCTCTTGACCACATAAAATAGTAAGTCATAACTTTTCCTAGCAGAGTAACATGAAAGCACTACTGAGCCTTCAATTTGAATTTCCTCATGACCATAAGCAACAAGCTTCGCACACTTTGCCAAATCAAGCCTTTTACCAGCACATACTCTAGCAAATGTTTTTGCTGACATAACATTGTACTTGGAACCTATGTCAACTTTGAGGTCTGTGGGTTTTCAGTTTATCACAACAGTACAAAACACTTCATTCTTTGTCCATAAGTGATAAATCTACTACATTGACTGTTTCATTAAGTATTGATACACCATCAACATAAAAAGTATGTAACATAGGGACACAGCTTTCTAACTGATCAACTAATTTCTTTGAATATTCCCTTTTAATAAAATAATGTGTTCCCTTTGATTTACAAAACCCCTTGAAATTATTACACTTATTACATTCTTGGCATGGCTGACCAAAAGCTAAACATTTTTCCTTTTTAGACTCATGACATCCACAGTTACAACAGTTGGCAAAGAAACTAGGTTGGGGCCTATGCTTTGAGTTTGCTGACTCACTCTTATGCTTCACTGAAACTGTGCGAACTGTGGAGCTTGCTGGAAAGCTCTGGGGTTTAACAGTGAGTGCTGTAGGGGCTACAGCTGCTGCCATGTGTTTGGGGCTGTTTCTTTTAACCACATGCTGCATAGTATCAACATGAGATCTAAAAGTTACTGGAAGCATGCATTTCTCATTTCTAAGCATATTTGTGTGCTTTTCTGTAAGCTTGTATATCTGACAAATCTCAATGGCCTTATTCAATGTTAAATCACTGTCACAAAGCAAAATCTTTCTCACAGCATTAGCTTTAATACCACACACAATTCTTGTATCAACTTATCTCTTAAATCGCCAAATCTGCATGTTTTAGCCTTATTCCTCAAGTCTGTTATATATACTGCAAAAGATTCACCAGGCTTTTGATCCCTTGTGTAAAATAAGTGCCTTTCCATCGCAATGTTTGTCTGGGAGTTACACATTTTTCTAAATTTATGTTTCAAGCACTCAGGATCTTCCCTTGACTCAGCTGGTACAACAATATGATGGTTTTCCCCCTTCTCCTGCAAAGATAGCAGGTTCATACATAAATGAACACTCCCTTTCAATGGCTTCTGACCCTGCTAAATTAAGTAGAATAAATGCATTTGTATGGTCATCTTTATCAGAAAATGCAGCCTGTATGAAAATGTTGTACCCTTGCTCAAACACTCTCCAGTTCTCTGCCATATTATTGTCAAACACAAGTGCAGTGGGTTTTCAAAATCCATCTGCTATGCCAGAAAAGTATCCAGAAACACAATGAAAATATGGCCCTTGTAATTACATACAAACAAGCACACAGCCAGCACTTGTAACTGCATTCAAATGCACAGTAAACTCTTCAAAATACTGTACTTTGTGAAATATGCTAGAAATGGCTGTATTTTGTGAAATAATTTTACTGTAATATTGCACAAACATCCAAACACTTCATACACTTCTATTAAACTCAGATATCTTTAATACAAAAAATATGTGCTTAATGAAAATGTGGTTATTTCCTCTTGTTTTATTAATTTTATGCAATTCAGACTTTCTTTCAAACATTTTCCATAGTAAATATTGGACATTTTGGTTTATTTAAATATCATTTAGAGTGTTCTGTATGCTTTGCTTCATATTTTGCAAATACGAAAATATTTGAGCAAGTTTAACATCTGAAATTTGATTCTGACCAATTTGGGTGAATTATATGTGCAGTAGGGATGATCCACTCCTGTATATTCCTCCAATACCAACTGGATGCCTCTCGGACTCAAATTAGAGAAACTGGAACTCTTTCTGGCAACAAGTCATTTTTAGCCATGCCTCTTCTGACACGATGTCGCTCATCTCTCTCTCTCTCTCTCTCTCTCTCTCTCTCTGTCTTTCTCTAACATAGATGATGAACAGGCAGGGTAGTTTGTTTAGATCTGAGCAGCCAAGTGCTCCGGATTGTGTGGAATGCTCCGCATTTGTGATCGATTAAACCCACTGTTCCGCTGTTCCACAATGAGCAACCGTTGCTCCGCTTCGTGACTTTTGACTGGCTTGTATATCACAATTACAGCCAAATGGCATCATAATATACAAGCCAGTCAAGTCATTTACATCTTTAAGAAAGCAAGTGAACTTTTGTGTGCCTGACAATGCAGTTCTGCCTCCCCTTACATGCTCAGTGCTGCCCTCCCTGCTGCTTATGTTCCATTCAGGAAAACCTATTCTGATGGCTAAGGGAACACCCCTTTTTTTACTGCATACTCAGATGTCCGGGGACTATTTTTATCGGATGTGAGCGAGTATACTCTGTATAAGCATTCTACAAAAAACAAAAGCTACACTCTCAAGCTACTACAACCAAATGTAAAACAATGGCCAAAGGACCATTAACTAAAAATTATCGTAAATTAGGGGACTCAATGGTTTTCTTAAAGTCAGGCAGTGGGAAACCTAGACTGTGTAGGTGCAAAGAGATGAGGGGGAAAATCTATTATATCAATAAGGGGAGAAATCTGTGGCTTTTACAAGTGGAAGAGTGCTATGTTAGTCTCCACGGGGGAGACTGATGGTGGCTTTAGCTCCATTATAAATCAAAAATAAAAACTAATGAAAATGTGGAATAAAAACGGAAATCAAAAGATTTTGAAACTGCCCTAAAACTAACTGAAAAATAATGAAGCTAACCATAACAGAAATAAAGGGAAAGTGTGAAAGTGTTGTATTAAGTACTGTTTTAAGAAAAACAAAGTGGTGCGAGCCTCTGGTCATTGACTTTTCAGATTAAGTAAGGATTGATTTTGGAGATCTGTTGTCAGCCTGTCTAACTTGGTCAAATTCCTGAAGGTTCTAGAGTTCAGAATGTTCAGTCTGCGTGTGATGGTTACTGTAGAACTAAAGGTTACTTGCCTATGTATTCCCACAGTAGGTAGTTTTCAGATTCAAAGTAAGGGGTTGCTAACAGTTTACATCTTTGCCCATTGGTTTAGCTACTTCACCCTGGGTGTTTCAGAAATGGATGACACTGGTCATAGCCCATTGCAGAACGAAGGGCATTCATATTTATCCCAATACATATAACTGCTTTATTGAGGCCAGTCTCATGAGGAAGTAAAAAGGGCACTAGCTCATACTTTGACATCCTTTTGGAATATTGGACTATCTCAGAACCTGCCCATATCCAGTGTAATACTTAGAAGTGTATTCTTTTTAATGGAAGTATTGTTGAATACAATCAGTCTAAAGGCATTCCTCCTCAAGGACAGGGTGGAATTCCTACCTTCGTTCTTACAAGATAAGATGAATAGGAGACATGTCTCAGTAAGGAAAATCCAAAGGGTACTAGGATACATGGCTTCAACCATTTTCATGGTGTCTAGCAACACTAAATATTAGGAAGATGCAGTGGTAACTGTGGAGAGCATGGTGCCATCAGTCTTTGGAAGAGAGCATTCCCTTGCTTCCTTACATAAAACAAGAAGTGGTAAGTGGAGTCGCCACTCGTGTCCCAACAGACATATCATCAACAAGGAAATGATGTTGGTGATACTGGCATTCAGGACTTTCAGACCAGTCTAGGGTCTGCTGTTGCCTAAAACAACTGAATTCTTTTGAGATGCCTTTTTACCTGGGGAAAATGTGGAGGGGTTGGAAAAGCAGGTGCTGAACAGAATTTTTTAAATAATTGTACTTGAATACCTTTATGTAACTATTTGCTACTGAGTATATTGCATTTTATCATTATCAATGGTTTGTGCGTTCTGTTTTATTTGACGTGTCATATTGAATTTTAAAAATATACAGTATTCACTCAGTACTTCTGTTAGAAAGCCCACTTCAACCAGGTCCATGGAAATAGTGCATTTTCACTCAGTGCAAAAATAAGGTGTTCCACATTTTGACTGTTTGTCAGACTTTGCCAGGGTCTGTGTTCCACATTGGCCTCTTAAGAGGTTGAGACCTATGGTTTAGATGCTTTATTACATAGAAACACATCAGGATGGATACCAGCATCATAAAATATAAATGAACTGATTAACAGACAGACATCTCAACAGCTTACTACAAAATGTCAGTCAGGCTTGCACGTGCTCAGTATTTATACACTTGTGCAAGACCTTAGATAGCTTCTTAAACATACATACACACACATTGATGTACAACCTTGGTAAGCAAATTTAGGAATAGCGCAAAAGCAACATTTGGATCAGCTACTACATATATATTATTCCATTTCAGTGCAACCAGTTCTTAAGGAATATTTCTTTACAATGAGTCAGGTGAAAGCTTGCAAGAATTAAATGACAAAAAGGTGATATTCAGGCAATGGTCAGTTATGGAATTGTATGAACCCTAGCCTATAGGCATTTGTTGGTTAATTTTGACTGGTATCTGTTTACAATATAAATTAATTAATTATTCATGTTGCATTAGTTTAATGTTGGAAAACTTTTAACTAGCTTCAAAACTGCTTTCTTATTCATCAATCAGTTCTTAGGCTCTACCTGTTCTTTTCTGTTCATAGTTCTTTTCCCAGCATAACGTTTGATGTAAATGTAATCATAGAGGTATACAAACTTTGCAAGATCAGTATCATAATTCATGTAATCTTCTGTAATACCTGCTAGTCTTCTGGTTTGGACATTTTCACAGATGCTCTTTTTCTGCAGCAAGTGTCAGTCCATCTGATATTTGAAAATAGCCCCTGTGTTTATCATTTTATCTTCCATTTAGAATTATTGAACTTGACAAATATGCTGTCTTTATCTAGAAGCTATATCTGTCTTTCTTTATGATGTCATCATGTCTGTCCCCACACTAATATATCACTGATTATGTTTATAACAAATCCTAAAGTTGTTACTCATGCAACATCTTAACAGAATGATTCTGGCATTGACAAAAATGCCAAAGTAAAATTAAGGAGTTTATACTTTCCTAATATTATACTCATTATACACTATTTGGAACTTTTTTATTCTAACTTTATCCTCCAAAAACCTTGGTTTGCTATTGAGTACAGAAAAGAACTTGATGATTTCATTCAAAAAACATTTCCTCAATGGGTAATGAATGCTCTCTTATCGCTTTATTCAGATCTTGTAGATTAGTACAAATGTGAATCTTGCCTTGCTTTACAATGTACAGGAAAAACAATTCTGTTGATACTGGCTATTTTCATAATTATTCCTTTGTTTTCCATTTGCTTCATCCCCTACTGTGCTCTGTTCCTTAGATTTACTAATGCCTCATTTGGAGCATGTGCCATTTGCATAGCATCAGATTTAATTTTCTTTATTTCTTTATGTGACATTTTCCTGGTAAACTTCCTAGACCTGCAACTAAATCAACATAGTCATGCATAGTATCATCAATGTAACTGTGTAACTGATTCTGTACACTTGCACACTTTGCTTCTACATTGTAAATTCATTTACCATTACTAATTTCTCACAAATGAAACTATTGAGAATACTCAGGGGAAGGGCTACAAGTTGAAAAAGACTCTTCTACTTCTTATATTAATATTCACATAATAATCTTTTGACTTAGTGGCTTCACCTAGTAGCCATAATAGGGTTTATATTATGGTGTTGAAATGCAGTAACATTGAACACCTCATTGTTGACATGTATTCAGTGAAAATCACTTCCACAATTTGCTGAATACTTACACGGCAAAGATGTAGTTGGCCAACTATACAATTTTTCCCTTTTCTCCACTGTAGTATGATCCCAGACTTGGTGTATTTAGTTTGGGGGGGGGCACAGCCCCCCACATGGGTGGGTTTGGTTTAGGAAGATTTAGTTTCGTTAGGTTGTGGGGCAAGTATTTGTTTGCCCTTTAAGTATTTAGCGAATTGCGGAAGTGAATATCACTGAATACATGTCGACGATGAGGTGTTCAATGTTACGGTATTTTGACATCATAATATGTGGTGTTGGTTTGACTTTCTACCATAATATAGACCCGCCATAATACATCAATGAACAATTTGGAAGCTGTTTTCTGGTCAGAGCCTTTGCACTCCAGGAATTCAAAATTATCTTCAGGTAAAGTACTACATTCTGCATGTGTGCTTGCTTTAAAATCAGCGTCATACTTAGTATTGTTCATCATTTCTGGCTTACACTCTTGCCTCAGTAATTCTGAGATAGTTTTAAACATCACTATATAATTTTTTTCACATCCACAGTACCAACAAACCGCTCAAGCGTCCTTGCTTATTAATATTTGTATTCTTTTGAAACACTTGTCTTTCCTTTTGCACTTGTATACAAAATGTCCATTTTTAGCACAGGTTCTACAAGGTGCATCAGATATAGGACCTAACGGCTGTACATCTCATCTCCATTTCTCTTGCAGTACCTACTTTTTCACACCCATTAGACTTGTAGCACATTCTTGCTTTAGTCCTCCGTTAAGTCCATTTAACTGACTCATAATTTATTTTGCTACAGAATTTTTTTTCTTCTCAGTTAATTCTTCTAAATGTGTATCAGTAATCTCACTTGCTGTGTACATATCCATAGTCTTGGATAAGCTCAGGTCTGTTTCTCTTAATATTTTGTC